>NW_006239120.1:693719-693866 GCF_000226075.1 Solanum tuberosum
ACCTAGATCTTGGGATCTCCAGTCTTCTAGGTAGAGTTACCGCCACAATGACTTGTTCCGGCCATAGTCCCATTCCCTTTGATAATCCATCAACTCCCTCTCTAGTTAGGCCTTTTATAAGTGGATCCGACACATTATCCTTTGACT
>NW_006239120.1:696789-701219 GCF_000226075.1 Solanum tuberosum
GTCATGTTTTAAGAGTTTTGCAAGCTTTATATATTGCATGTGTCTTATTGCTTTATATTGAGTTCAGTTATTCATGAGTTGAACAGAGCCAAGGTAAGTGTTCTCTTATATTCTTTTCAAGCTTAAGTTGTGGTTTAGCTTTCCATGCTCGCATACTCGTACATTCCATGTACTGATGTCAGTTGTCCTGCATCGTCCTATGATGCAGACACAAGTACCCAGGATCAGCATCTAGCACGCCGTTGATCCAGTTGAGCACTCCAGAGTCAGTGGTGAGCCTCCTTGCTTTCGGAGGACTCGGTTATTGTGATTATCTTAGTTTTGTTTTAGTAGGATGTTGTGGGGTATGTCCCAACATCCATCTCAGTATTTTAGAGGCTTCATAGACAGTTAGTCAGTTAGTATTGAGTCTCTTATCTATATATATATGTAAATATTCTATTTTGAGACTCGAGTTGCCCTTTTTGGGACAGATCTTTATCAGTTAAGTTGTCTTATGACTTTGTATTGCATTTGGTTATGCTTTTGAGATAAGTTTCCGCTGAGTTAAGAAAGCCAGGCCAAGGGTTCGCTTGGGGCCAGCAATGGTCTTCAAGTGCTGGTCCCGCCCAGGGTGTAGGCTCGGGGCGTGACAAACTTGGTATCAGAGCATAGAGTTCAAGAGTCCTAGGGTATCTATGAAGCCGTGTCTGTAGAGTCCTAGTTATCTGTGTGAAGCGCGCCACATCTATAATTGGGAGGCTACAACATTTAGGAAGGTTTCCCACTTTTTTCACACTCATCTCGTGTGCTAGAGTGGATCTCTAAAGAGTTTCTTATTAATCTGTGCTTGCGCGTGTTTTCAGATAGTCATGCCTGCACGAAGAGTTGGTAGAGGGCGTCTTCCTAGACGTTTTGTTGATAAGCAAGAGTTACCCTGTGCACCTGGAGTGCAAGATCAAGGGGAAGTTTCTAATGCCTAGTTCAGAGAGGCATTTAGGATGTTAAGTCAAGCTGTAGCTAATCAGATGGGTCAGCAAAGGGGAGCTCGACATGAAGGAGCTGACACTTCAAGAATCCGTGAGTTCTTGGGGATGAATCCTCCGAGTTTCATGGGTTCGAGCACTACTGAGGATCCAGAGGATTTCATTGAGGAGTTGAAGAAGATTTTTGATGTAATGCATGTAGCAGACACTGAGCGGGTTGAACTAGCTGCGTATCAGCTGAAGGATGTTGCTAGAACATGGTTTGACCAGTGGAAAGGGGGCAGAGCTGAGAATGCACCACCTGCGAGTTGGGCCTGTTTTGAGGAAGCTTTCTTGGGGCATTTCTTTCCTCGAGAATTGAGAGAGGCCAAGGTACGTGAGTTCCTTACACTTAAGCAGGAGTCCCTGAGTGTTCATGAGTATAGTTTGAAGTTCACCCAACTATCCCGCTATGCTCCGGAGATGGTTGCGGATATGAGGAATATAATGAGTTTGTTTGTTGCTGGGCTGTCTCGGTTGTCGAGTAAGGAAGGTAGGGCTGCGATGCTTATCGGGGACATGGACATATCAAGGTTGATGGTCTATGTACATCAGGTCGAGGAAGAGAAGCTGAGGGACAGGGAAGAGTTTAGGAGTAAGAGAGCCAAGACAGGTAATGAGTCCGGGCAGCAGAAAGGTAATTCAAACCATTCCTCCTTTCAACAAAGGCAAAAGGGATCTGCTCCATCATCTGCTAGAGCACCTGCACCCAGATTCAGAGGTGAGTTTAATGGTCAGAATTCGAAGGACTTCAAGGCTAGACCAGTACAGTCTTCAGGTAGTGTGGCACAAAGAAGCAGTTTGTTTCCTACATGTGCTAGGTGTGGTAGAACCCACCCGGGCAAATGTCGTGATGGCCAGACAGGATGTTTTTAAGTGTGGGAAAGAGGGTCACTTCGTGAAGGAGTGCCCTAAGAATAATCGAGGTAGTGGAAGTTTGGGTAGTAGGACCCAATCTTCATCAGTTGCTCCCCCAGACAGGACGACACCTAGAGGAGATACTTCTAGTACCGGTGGAGGAGCAAATCGCCTTTATGCTATCAAGTCGCCATGAGCAAGAGAACTCTCCGAATGTTGTCACTGGTATGATCAAAGTCTTTGCTTTTAATGTATATGCTTTGTTAGATCCACGAGAAAGTTTATCTTTTGTAACTCCTTATGTTGCGAATAAGTTTGATGTTCTTCCTGAAAGACTTTGTGAACCCTTTTGTGTTTCTACACCTGTTGGGGAATCTACTCTAGCTGAAAGAGTTTATCGTGATTGTCCTGTTTCTATCAATCACAAGAGCACCATGGTTGATTTGATTAAGTTAGACATGGTAGATTTCGATGTCATTCTAGGTATGGATTGGCTTCATGCTTGTTATGCATCGATAGATTGTAGAACTCGAGTGGTCAAGTTTCAGTTTTCGAGTAAGCCAGTCTTAGGGTGGAGTAGTAGTTCAGCAGTGCCTAAGGGTCGTTTTATTTCGTACCTTAAGGCAAGAAAGTTAGTTTCAAAGGGTTGTATCTATCACTTAGTCCGAGTTCATGACTCTAGTGTTGAGATCCCTCATTTTCAATCTATTCCTATAGTAAGAGAGTTTCCAGAAGTTTCTCCTGATGATCTACCCAGAATTCCTCCTGAGAGAGAAATAGATTTTGGCATAGATCTCATTCCAGATACTCGTCCTATCTCTATTCTGCCTTATAGAATGGCACTAGTAGAGTTGAAAGAGTTGAAAGAGCAGTTGAAAGATCTTCTAGAGAAGGGTTTCATTCGACCGAGTGTATCACCTTGGGGTGCTCCGGTCTTGTTTGTGAGAAAGAAAGATGGTTCCCTTAGGATGTGTATAGATTACCGCCAGTTGAATAAGGTTACCATTAAGAATAAGTACCCTCTTCCGAGGATTGATGATCTTTTCGATCAGTTTCAGGGTGCCACTTGCTTTTCAAAGATTGATCTCAGATCAGGATATCATCAATTAAGAATAAGGGAATGTGATATTCCAAAGACAGCGTTCAGGACTAGATATGGCCACTATGAGTTTTTGGTCATGTCCTTTGGTTTGACCAATGCACCGGCAGCTTTCATGGACTTGATGAATAGAGTCTTCAAACTTTATTTAGATATGTTTGTTATTGTCTTTATTGATGACATACTAGTCTATTCAAGGAACGAAGAAGATCATGCTAACCATCTCAGAATAGTTCTTCAAACTTTAAAGGATAAGGAGTTGTAATGCCAAGTTCTCTAAGTGTGAGTTTTGGCTTAAGTCTATGGCATTCCTAGGGCACATTGTATCCGTTGATGGAATTAAAGTTGATACTCAGAAAATTGAGGCAGTGCAGAATTGGCCTAGACCCATATCTCCAACTGAAATTAGGAGTTTCTTGGGTTTAGCTGGTTATTATAGAAGGTTTGTAGAGGGGTTCTCATCTATTGCATCTCCTTTGACAAAGTTGACTCAGAAGGCAGTAAAATTTCAATGGTGTGAAGCTTGTGAGAAAAGCTTTCAGGAATTGAAAAAGAGATTGATTACAGCTCCAGTGTTGACGTTACCAGAAGGTACTCAAGGTTTTGTGGTGTATTGTGATGCATCTAGAGTTGGCTTGGGGTTGTGTCTTAATGCAGAATGGCAAGGTTATAGCTTATGCCTCCAGGCAGTTGAAGGTTCATGAGAAAAATTACCCAACCCATGACTTAGAGTTGGCTGCTGTAGTGTTCGCTTTGAAGATTTGACGTCATTACTTGTATGGTGTGTATGTTGATATATTTACTGATCACAAGAGCCTTCAATATGTTCTTACTCAGAGAGAGCTTAATCTCAGACATAAGAGGTGGTTAGAATTACTTAAGGACTATGACCTAAGTATTCTTTACCACCCAGGTAAGGCTAATGTTGTTGCTGATTCTTTGAGCAGGTTGTCTATGGGTAGCACCGCCCACATTGAAGAAGGAAGGAGAGAGTTAGCAAAAGATGTACACAGACTGGCATGCCTGGGAGTCAGACTTTCAGATTCCACAGAAGGAGGAATAGCGGTGGTGAATGGGGCCGAATCATCACTAGTGTCAGAAGTGAAAGATAAGCAAGATCAAGATCTCATTTTGCTTGAGTTGAAAGCAAATGTTCAAAAGCAAAGAGGTATCAAAGTAGATTGTGTGTACCTATGGTAGATGGACTCCAAGAAAGGGTTATGGAGGAAGCTCATAGCTCCAGATATTCCATTCATCCGGGTTCCACGAAGATGTACCGTGACTTGAGAGAAGTTTATTGGTGGAATGGCATGAAGAAGGGCATTGCAGAGTTTGTTTCTAAGTGTCCAAATTGCCAACAAGTGAAAGTAGAGCACCAAAGGCACGGTGGTTTGGCTCAAAATATAGAACTTCTGGAATGGAAGTGGGAGACGATCAATATGGATTTCATCACAGGGTTGCCAAGGTCT
>NW_006239120.1:701228-701956 GCF_000226075.1 Solanum tuberosum
TTCTTTTGAGGATATATTGTTGTGTTAGGCTGATATTTGGATCGTTTTTGTTACATTTTAAGATTTGGGTGATTGTCGACAGAATGACAAAGTCAGCTCATTTTCTACCGGTAAAGACTACCCTTTCAGTAGAAGATTATGACAAATTGTATATTCAACTGATAGTAAGACTTCATGGAGTGCCAATCTCCATTATTTCAGATAGAGGTGCACAGTTTACTGCACAGTTCTGGAAATCTTTTCAGAAAGGTTTGGGTTCAAGGGTGAACTTAAGTACTGCATTTCATCCTCAGACTGATGGGCAAGCAGAGCGTACTATTCAGACCTTAGAGGATATGTTGAGGGCTTGTGTAATCGATTTCAAAGGGAGTTGGGATGACCACCTACCTCTCATTGAGTTTGCCTATAACAACAGTTATCATTCCTGGAAACCTTAGTGTTTAGAAGGTTTTGAGTTGAAGAGAAGGAGGAGAAAAGTCGAAATTTTTGGGAAAAAGGGTTGGGGCGTCGCGCCTTTTGGATGGTTCGAAGTTGGTGAAGCACAGTTGATAGGACCAGATTTAGTGCACCAAGCTATGGAGAAGGTGAGAGTGATTCAAGATCCAGCGCGCCCCAAGAGGGGTTCTGAATTTTACCCCTTAGGGTGGCGCGCCACTCAGAGCGCCAACAGGTGCCCTCTGAGCTTTGAGGACTGGCGCTCCGCGCCTTGCAGAGCGCCAAGGACGGCA
>NW_006239120.1:701961-702238 GCF_000226075.1 Solanum tuberosum
GGTTATGAGGTTTGGCAAGAAGGGGAAACTTAGTCCCCGGTATATTGGACCTTACCGAGTAGCTAAGAGGATTGGCAGCTCAAGTTACGTTTAAATGTCATGAATTCATCCGTAAACATGTGATCATACACCAAGAAGTGCATAAGTGATCCTTCATTGATCCTACCGACTGAAAGTATTAGGATCAAGGATGACTTATCTTATGAGGAGGTGCCTGTTCAGATTTTAGATCGTAAAGTTCGTAGGTTGAGAACGAAAGATGTAGCCTCAGTCAACA
>NW_006239120.1:702355-702639 GCF_000226075.1 Solanum tuberosum
GAGTTTCAAGTCAAGTCAAAAGTAAAGAGTTTCAAGTAAAGTAAGGAGTAAAGAGTTAAGTCCATTTCACCAAAGTTATTAGGGAACTATGTACTTCCCAAAGAAGTTTCTAAATATTTTTGCATTTAAGTAAGAAAGGAACCATGTTTTCCAAAAGAGCCTTTGGGCAAAGTTTTGAGTAATTATCTCAATCAAAGAAAGATGTGTTTAAAGAGACTTATGAGCCAAGGTATTTTTGGGAGTAGTATTGAGCATCGAATTGGGGACACGAGTTCATATTAACT
>NW_006239120.1:702707-703052 GCF_000226075.1 Solanum tuberosum
GTTGCAAAGTTCGTGGAATGATCTTTCCAACGCCACTGAGTTTTCTCAATTCCAAGTTCGTAGGAGTGAGTTATGGCCTTCGAAAGTTGGGCAGTTGGCAAGGAATCCGTGCGGAAAATTAAGGGCACTTTGGTCTTTTCCCTAACTAATTCTTTTGAGGATATATTGTTGTGTTAGGCTGATATTTGGATCGTTTTTGTTACATTTTAAGAGAGAAAGAGTTAGGGTTCTTGAGAGTGAAGAAGAGAAGAAGAAGAGAAGAAGAGGAGAAAGAGGAGATCAACAAGTTTCCATCGTGGATTTTTTCGTCGGGGGTGATCCCTATCAAGGTATGTGAGTTCTTTG
>NW_006239120.1:704331-707814 GCF_000226075.1 Solanum tuberosum
AGAACCTCCCACAAAAGCTATATTACTTCTATATAAGTAAAGTTGAGTTTGTTATCGTTTTATCCTTAACGAACTAAGTTGTTTACATTGTTTTACAAGCTTTATATGTCTTGCATGTGTCTTATTGCTTTACTTTGAGTCCAGTTATTTATATGAGTCGTTCAGAGTCAAGGTAAGTGATCTCTTGTTCTCCTTTCAAGCTTAAGTTGTGGTTTGGCTTTTCCAGCTCGCATACTCTTACATTCCATGTACTGATGTCAGTTGGCCTGCATCGTCTTATGATGCAGACACAGGTACCCAGGATCAGCATCCAGCACACCGTTGATCCAGTTGAGCACTCCAGAGTCAGTGGTGAGCCTCCTTGCTTCCGGAGGACTCGGTTATTGTGATTATCTTAGTTTTGTTTTAGTAGGATGTTGTGGGGTCTGTCCTAACATCCATCTCAGTATTTTAGAGGCTTCATAGACATTCAGTCAGTTAGTATTGAGTCTCTTATCTATATATATGTATATGTCAATGTTCTATTTTGAGATTCGAGTTGCCCTTTTTGGGACAGATCTTTATCAGTTAAGTTGTCTTATGAGTTTGCATTGCATTGAGTTATGCTTTTGAGATAAGTTTCCACTGAGTTATGAAAGCCAGGCCAAGGGTTCGCTTGGGGCCAGCAATGGTCTCCGAGTGCCGGTCCCACCCAGGGTGTAGGCTCGGGGCGTGACAACAACAAGTCTGTCTTTGTATTTGTCAATAGTTTCATCAACTTTCTTTTCCTTTTGTAGATCCACTTTGAATCCAAAAGTTTATTTTATGGAGGAAGATCAACCAACTCTCAAGTATGGTTGCTCAAGATTGAATCTATCTTACTATTGATAGACTTTTCTCAAAGAGAATGAGTCCACAAAGGACATAACTTTTAGAATAAATGAAACTCATTTTCGAGAAGAAATGTTACGAAATCAAACTCGTAGGAAGTAATTTGTCCATTGACATTTACTACGCCTCCGAATCTCTTTATTAAGTACATTCTCTTTTGGTTCTTTCCAAGGTCGTTTAGACCCTTCACTTGACTATCCGACAGTTCGGACTTACGAACCATAAATCGATATGCTTTAGTATTTGTAGCATATCCAATAAACATACAATCCAAAGTCTTAGGTCCTATTTTAACCCGTTTGGGAATAGTTCCCTCATTTCCATTTCTCATATGAAATAGACTGTATTGTAAATTATTTGATCACTATCTTTCAAGAGTTATTGCTTCTATAAACTTTAAGGGACGACAAACAATTCTACATCAGGATACAACAAAGTCTGAACAAACACAATTTTCTGTTGCTCCCTGTCTTAACAAACAAACGTTTTTTTTTTATTATTATTATTTGTTACTCCCTTTACTAACAAACAAAACTTTTTGTTTCTCTCTTTCTGAACAAACAAATGTTTTGTTGTTGTTCCCTTTCGCTATAATGATAGCACCCCCCACAAATTTTGTGGTAAACCTGAACTTATAAATAGGACATTCAACATTTCCTTCAAAGTTTGGTTTTTCCTGTCAACAATTTCATTAGATTGAGGTGAGAATGTGCAGTAATTTGATGGATGATTCCATTTCTCAAATATATTTCTGCAAAAGAAGATTCATATTATCCACATCTATCACTTCTAATCATAACAATCTCTTTATCCAACTGATTTTCAACTTCAGTTTTATATTGCCAATATGTTTCCATTGCTTCATCCTTACCATTCAGCAAATAAACATAACAATATCTAGTGCAATTGTCAATAAAATTTATGAAACACTTTTTCCCACCACATGATGGTGTTGACTTCATATCACAAATGTCAGTGTAAATCAATTCTAAGGTATTAAAATTCCTTGCAATAACACATGCTTGACATTTTGATTTATTGCACTAGAAGTTAGGCAAAACTTCTAAGTTGATCAGTTTATGCAAGGTTTTGTAATTGACATGTCCCAAGCATTTGTGTCACAAACAATTTGATTCAAGCAAGTAAGAACAAACAGAAATACTAAGTTTGAAAAGACCTTTTGTGAGGTAACCTTTTCCCACATATATTTTGTTCTTTACTTTTTTATAACTTTCTCAAATACAGACATTGTTTTAGAGTCAATACCTTGTCATTTGTCCTTTTCAGAAGGACCTTTCCATAACATTCAATTTGTTATAGAATTACCCATGATCATAGTCTCATCGGTCCAATAAGGGCAATATGACCCAAATGTTTATTTTACAACACAAACATAACATATCACTTTTCACCAATGTTCATGTTTATAAAAATAGACATATCTTTTTATGAAAAATCACAATATTTTAAGTGACACTTTTTCATCAAAGAATACAATTCTTTTCAATGAGTAATATAATTTTGTGGTTTCATACTAGTCATATCATACACTAGTAAAGAGAGACTCAACGACCACAATATCAAATATACTCGAAGAATTTTGTGGGTCTAACATAATACAAGAATGTCATTAAATTTCATATCTTGTACTTTTAAATTTAAATTAGATAGTAAGTCTAATTTTGTCTTTATCACAAGTAAAGAACCCCCCACATTTTAAACCTTTTTGTCACAACTAGACAAACCACTTAGTATTTAGAATACTAACAATAAAGATTCAATCTTTATACAACTTGTTTCTAGTTTAACGATGAAGTTTTTATATTCTTCTAATCGTTAACCGAATGAACCTTGAATTCTGATGAAGTTTTAATATTCTTCGAATCAGTTTCACATTTGGACATAGTAGTAAACCAAAAAGGTTTTAATCTCCAGAAACCTCAAATACAACAATGTTTCTAGCTAACGATGAAGATTTTATCTTTTTCAAATCATTTAGCCTTAATATTCCTGACGAAGATTTTGTACTCTTCAAGTCAGAATATTCATTCAAACAGAGTATTCAACAAGTTGGTGAAGTTTCTATATTCTTCAAACCAATGCACAATCTGATTTGTTCGTGAAGTTCTTATATTCTTCAAACCAAATGACTAAAAAAAATCTAGAAGATTTTAGTCTTCAAAAGTCAAACACAATCAAATTTCAAATGGAATAGAAAACTACAAAAGTTTTTTTTCTCCTCTAAACAGAATACATATTAATATTAATAAAAGATATATTCTGAGATCATCACATAATGATCATCTATCCTAACATTTATGAAATAAATCTCATAACTTATAAAGGATAGTAAAAAATAATAAATAATCAAGGGAAATAAAGATAAAACTTGATTATTACCCCGATTGAATCACATTCTATTTGTCAGCAATGATTCCATGCAAGTCACTTTTCTTGGTAATTTTTTCTTTCTTTTCCAGTTTCTATCATATTCCAATTTTCCTCAAAAGACATTGAATTTCAACTAGAAACTAAACTCATGTTCAAATATTGTTAGGAGACAACATCTGTTCATTTACTTCTTCTCATAGTTATATAAAACAAAGAATATAG
>NW_006239120.1:707891-715353 GCF_000226075.1 Solanum tuberosum
GCACAAAATAACTTTTCTCATTGAAAAGAAAACTGAAGGGGTGCAATGCTTGAATGCACTTGAGAAGAAAATAAAAATCATCTTACCCATCCAAGGAAAACTTACAGCAAAAAATATACTCGAACATACTAAGGTAGTACTAATTCATCCCAAATCTCTTTTATCATATGATAAAATAATTCTCTTTTTCATCTTGTTCTTTCCCCAATAAAAAGAACACATAGAATAGAAGTAATTTCCTTACCACAGAAAATACCATCATTAAATTTCTTAAGCTTGTTGTCTCCTGTATTCAGATTAGCAAACCATAAATAATAAAAGATGAAAAGAAAAACACAAAGAACTATTTGAGTCCACAGAACCCACTGTTTGTCCTTAAGAAGTAGTGGTACCTCAAACTTCGATAATTTCAACGAATTCAAAATCACACACAGACACGATCGATCGATTTTGTTTTGTAAGAAATGTATGCAAAAGAAGGGAAGAATTCGATCCATAAAAATGAGAGAAAACCTCTCTATTTATAGCCAACAAAGGGTAAAGGTCACAACCCTTTAGAAAAAAAACAACCTTTCAGATAACCTTTCAGAAAGATCACAACACTTTGGAAAAGGCATAACCTTTCAAACGATCACAATCCTTTAGAAAGGACACAACCTTTCATAGAGTTCACAACCCTTCGGCATAGTCACAACTCTTCAGGAGAGTCACAACCCTCCATTTCCTGTTCACACCTTTAAAACCCAACAACAGTGACAAGCACTGAAGGTGAACCTCATCACAGTGTTACAGATCAGGCAGTTCCTGAGTTACAAGGACATCATATAGTGACAAGACACAAAGCAAGATTGGCTCACGCTGCTCACGGCGCTCTGGTTTCAAGTAGAAATGAGACATACACATAACCAATAATTTTCAAGGAGGCACTGGAGCCTCCATTTCGGCTTGCAGCTATGTCTTGATGCTCGGTAAAATTAAGTTTCTACAAAAATATATCATGCTAGAATGAATATTACTGGGCTATACATGGTTTGATAACAAATTTTTAGTCATTATCGATCCATTTAACTTTTTCCCATCATTTAGGTTCCATCAATTACATAAGCCTATAGTAGAGTACATATATATCGAATAATTATAACTAGAGAAATTCTCACAGTACGTTTATTATTGCTAATGTTTCTCTTTCTGTGACCTATTCAGGTAAATCGTACATTCCAATGACACAATCACTCTCTCTTTGAATTGTAAGACTATAGGTTTAGACAAATTGATGGAAGTTTCAGTTTAGACGGTCTCTTTATTGATTTCGTCTTTTCATGTTAATAAAGTAGGGGTTTGTCCATGTGATATGAAATTATTATTTCAAATTAACATTTGTATATGTAATTTTTTATTATGATTTTAAATTCAAAATTCTCTATAAAAAAAAAAGGGAATGATTTATGATCCGAAATTATGATTTTAATTATTTTAAATATAAAAATTAATTCATGAACTTATATTATATAAAAAACGATCCATCAGTTAATTAAAATTTGCAAAATAAAAGATTATTTGTTGGTGTGAAGAGAATATCGGTACCATATTGTTAAGAATATTATATTAAAGCATAACATAACAAATTATTACTATTGTTGATTAGTGAGTCTTTATAAATTACTAGTAAAATTATCCGCGCTTCGCGCGGTAATTTAATATCACGGAATTTATAAAATAATACTTAAAACCTCCAGTATTAAAACTAAAACACTATATTGTCTTACATACAAGATTGCATAGTAACAAACATTAATAATGTAAAGGAAAATGAAAATTATTACATCTTATCATTTATCCTTAATAACATAAACATAAATTAATGACTGTAAAATACATACCAGGATGAGTAACATAAGCAATGATGTCAGTGAGCCACTCAACAAGAGCAAAGTATACAAATATTTATTTAATTGTTAAAAAGAAGAAGAAGAGTATGTTCAGAATTTTCGTTGTTTTAAAATGAGAGGAAATCTCTTTATTTATAGACAACAAAGGGTAGTGTGAACAAATGTTTATTCTGCCTTATCGGAAATGTTACAACTATTTGAAAAAGTTGCAACCCTTCGGAAAGTCCACAACTTTTTATAAAAGTCACAACTTTTCATAAAAGTCGCAACTCTTCATTAAAGTCTCAACTCTTCATAAAAGTTACAATTTTTTATAAAGTCGCAACACTTAATAAAAGTCGCAACTTTTCATAAATGTCACAACTTTTCATGAAAGAGGAAGGCTAGTTTTAAAATTAAATAAATTAAAAGTGAATTCTTATTTGTGGTGGCACCACGTAGGCGGGCCTAAGGTTCTCTTTTATATATATATATATATATATATATATGATTTTTATATATTTGAAAATTTGTAAACACAAATATTTATTAATAATTAAAAAGAACATGGAGATATGCAACTTATCAAAGCGGCATCTTAGAAATTTA
Source organism: Solanum tuberosum (assembly GCF_000226075.1). Lineage (NCBI taxonomy): Eukaryota > Viridiplantae > Streptophyta > Magnoliopsida > Solanales > Solanaceae > Solanum > Solanum tuberosum. Next base: position 710,369 of record NW_006239120.1, read on the forward strand.
GAAAATTTTAATTATTTTCACTACTTACAAATATTCTGAGTTGGGATATATTAGGCATCCTACTATGCAAAAACGAATCGAAAATTAGAAGAGATAAGGCCAGCTGGTGCACGTGCGCATGTATACACTTATGTGTTGTATTTATTTGAGTTTAAACAAACATAACAAATTGTATAATCCATAAAAAAAAATGCTTTCCAATTTTCTTATGTTTTGTTAATCAAAATTCTTAAAAAATATTTTTACTAAGAAAACATGTTTCTTAAAAATGAAGAAAATAACTTGTCTAATAATCATGAAAGTATGGAAAACAAGTTGCATAAGTAACGTTTCAAATTTATTGTCTCATCCCCTCCCACCTTGACCATCCCACCCTCCACCACCCCTAAAACCCCACTCTCCATCCCTGTTGGTCGCTTCCATATAACGTTTTTGTTAGATAATATATAAATGTTCTTAGAATAATAAATTTTCTTGTTTACTTACTAAACACTACAAATAAGTAAGAAACCCACAAAAATGTATTGGAAAAAGGATTCCAGATCTCAAAAGAAAGTATCCATACTTGTGTCTATGTTTTCTTAAGGACAGTGTCATTGACACGCTTCAATATAATCTAAGGACAGTGTGATTGACACACCTCAACAATTAATTTAGGTTGTAGTTTATCTCAGCTAAATGCATTTGATACTTGACCTTGTCTAATCTATCTTGTCTTATATATGAAAAACCATAGAAACAGTAAGTTCATGCGGTGCCCCTACGTACTATATGTAACATATATCTTGTCTTTAGTGTTTGATGTTTTGTGGATAATGCTTCTGAGAGAGTGAAGTACATGCTAGATAGAAATCTGGAGGTAGCATATTTTGGCTAAGTGAAATGAATATTATTCAAGTGTATGGCAACGTGATCAAGTCATTTGAGGAGTTAGACTTGACGCCAACAAAATGGATAAAATACCACAAAATGTTTAATAATAAGATGAGCTATCGCAATAAAATATGTGAAAGAGAGAGAGAGAGGGGATCTTAACTAAAATTGATCTTCAATTCTTATATCAAAGGCTTGAATTTTTTTTATAACAAGTCTCCCCCTACTTTTTATGTTTTGACTTAAAAGCCATTTCAGTTTAACTTTTTTATTTTTAACTTAAAAGCTAATTTTTTTAAGCCAATCCAAAGGAGGTATAGATTAGGTCAAAAACTACATGCAACCGCAGGGGCAGACCCACCCTTAGCTAAGGGATGTCATCGGAAAATTACATTATATATATATATATAAGTATTCATACTTTTTGACGCAAGTTTAAGATTTAGTTTAGTGGTTAAAGGTGATGTGAGAATTTTTTGCGGTTATGTGTTCTAGTCCTAACAACCTCATAATTATATTTTTACAACAACTATTGATACCCCTTAATGACAATCCTAGGTCCCCTACTACATTTCATCAACTTAATCAACTTATGTTAGACAGAACATGTAGTAGAGTTTAATTAGCTTAGGATTAGTAATAGTAAATATTAACATATTAGCTTAGCCTGCTTAGGTTTAGTTATATTATTGCGATTGAGATTGTAGAGGCCAATTCCAGTTTAAATAGAGAAGGCATGACTATATAATGTTGTCCATATTGTATTGCTAAGATACTTAGAACAAAACTTTGAAAAACTTGGTAAAAAACGACAAAGTTTAAAGAGTATTTTTAAAACTAGAAAATTAAAACTAGTAGAGAAAATAGAACTAGAAACAGATTAAAAAACAATATAAAAATATTTTTCTCAAAGAAAGAAATTCGAGCCCACTGAATGCACAATGTCCCCTTAAGGAAATTATTCCCCTCAAGTACTCGAGGTTAATGAAATATATCCTTCCAAGATAGAACGATCTTACTCACCGGTGTATCAGTACCTAAAACCACGGTATCAGCGAACCACTCAACGGCAGTAAAGTACACTTAGAATACTAGATTTAGTATCTCACATATTTCATAGGGATCACCCCCTGACGAAATCCACAAGCGATTCCTTACGAAGACGACGAAACTTGAACTTTCTGCTCCTTTGTCCTCTTTTCTCTTTTCTCCAAGCCCTAGCTTGAATTCAATTTTTTCTAAACTGACCAAATTCAGTTTTGACCCTTAATTAATTCACTAAAACCAATTAAATTAATTGGGTAAGGAAATGACCAAACTACCCATTTAAAATCCGGATTGAATTTTCCTTATTTGAACAACCCAACTTCAAATGGGCATATCTCACTCATGCGAACTCGGAAATGCAGCAACTCGGCGGCGTTGGAAAGATTATTCCAAGATATTTCCTAGAATATCTGGAAACACACCTAACTCATCCTGAGCTAGAAGTTATGATTGTTTGAAATTGACCAAAAATCCAACTTAACAAATTTTCCAGAGTTTTTATTCTTTCCAAAAATGACTATTTCCATTATTTAATTTCTTTCTAGCTACGGGGTGTTACAATATCTCCCCCTTGGGAAAATTCATCCTCGAATGAGCTTACTCTTAGTAGGCTAAGGGTGTAACATCTAGCATTCAGCTCAAACACCCAACAAGCAATGCAAATACAACATGCAATCTCATAAGTTAAAGAGTACTAAGAAGAGGATTAGTACCTTGATCTAGAATTTCTCCAGATTCGAAGAGATGTGGATATCTCTTCTTCATATCCTCCTCAGCATCCCAAGTAGCTTCCTCAACAAATTGGTTCCTCCAAAGGACTTTGACTGAGTCTACTTCCTTAGTCCTCAACTTGCGAACTTGGTGATCTAGAATCTGAACCGGAATCTCTTCAGAAGATAACCCATCCTTGATGCCAATATCTTCTGTTGGTATGATAAATGAAGGATCACCCATGCACTTCTTTAACATGGAGATGTGAAAAACCGAATGAACCACAACTAACTCTTGTGGTAGCTCCAACTCATAAGCTACATTACCTACCCTTTTTGATATTTTGTAAGGGCCAATATACCGGGGACTAAGCTTCCCCTTCCTACCAAATCTCATAACCCCCCTTCATGGGTGAAACATTCAAGTATACCCAATCATCTACTTCAAACTCTAACTCTCTTATCCTAACATTAGTATAGGATTTTTGATGACTCTGCGTTGTTTTCAACCTCTCTTGAATGACTTTCATTTTCTCCATATCTTGATGAACTAAGTGTGGTCCTATCAACCCTGCTTTACTAACTTCAAACCATCCAATAGGATATCTGCATCTTCTCCCAAAAGAGACTCATATGGATCCATTTGGATGCTAGCATGGTAACTATTGTTGTAAGCAAACTTGATAAGAGATAGGTGATCATCCCAATTACCCTTGAAATAAATCACACAATCTACCTTGATACCTCAAAACACCATCTCCCCCTTGTTCAAAAGCCATCACTTTCTGCTTATGAACACTTGCCTTTAATTCAAGCAATAAAGGATCTTGGTCTTGCTTCTCTTTCACTTCTGAGAGTAATGATTATTCAGCCCCATTCATCACCACTACTCCTCCTTTTGTGGAATCCATTAGTCGAACTCCTAGTCGTGCAAGTCTATGTACATCTTTTGCTAACTCTTTCTTACCTTCCTCAAAATGGGTGATACTATCCATAGACAACCTGCTCAAGGCATCAACAACAATATTAGCCTTACCTGGGTGATAAAGAATACTTATATCATATTCTTTGAGTACTTCTAACCACCTCTTCTGTCTGAGATTAAGCTCTTTCTGACTAAACACATACTGAAGACTCTTGTGATCAGTGAACACATCCACATGAACACCATAAAGATAATGGCGCCATATTTTCAAAGTAAATACTACGACAGCCAACTCTAGATCATCGGTTGGGTAATTCTTCTCATGAACTTTCAACTTTCTGGAGGCATAAGCTATAACTTTGCCATTCTGAATTAACACACAACCCAAACCAACTCTAGACGCATCACAATAAACAACAAAGCCTTGTATGCCTTCTGTAAGGTAAATACTGGGGCAATAGTCAACCTTTTTTTCAATTCCTGAAAGCTTTTCTCACAATCTTCATACCATTGAAACTTCACAATCTTCTGAGTTAACTTGGTCAAATGGGATGAAATAGATAAGAACCCCTCTACGAACCTTCTATAATAGCCAGCCAAACCCAAGAAACTCCTAATATCAATTGGAGATGTAGGTCTAGGCCAATTCTGTGCTGCCTTAGTTTTCTGAGTATCAACTTTAATTCCCTCTCCAGACACAATGTGGCCTAAGAATGCCACAGACTCAAGCCAAAACTCACACTTAGAGACCTTGGCATATAACTCCCTATCTTTTAAAGTCCGAAGGACTATTATGAGATGACTAGTATGATCTTCTTCATTCCTTGAATAGATTAGTATGTCATTAATGAAGACGATAACAAACATATCTAAATAAAGTTTGAATACTCTATTCATAAGGCTCATAAATTCTGCAGGCGCATTGGTTAAACCAAAGGGCATGACCAAAAACTCATAATGACCATAACGGGTTCTGAAAGCTGTCTTTGGAATATCACTTTCCCTTACTCTTAACTGATGGTAGCCAGATCTGAGATCTATCTTAGAGAAACAGGAGGCACCTTGAAGTTGATCAATAAGATCATCAATCCTCGGGAGAGGATATTTGTTCTTGATAGTAACCATGTTCAACTGACGGTAATCTATATACATCCTAAGGGAGTTATCTTTGTTTCTCACAAATATGACTGGAGTGCCCCAAGGTGAGACACTTGGTCAAATAAAACCCTTATCAAGGAGATCTTTCAATTGCTTTTAACGCTCTTTCAACTCTGCTGGTGCGATTCTATATGGTGGAATAGGTATAGAACGAGTATCTGGAAAAAGGTCTATACCGAAGTCTATCTCTCTTTCAGGAGGGACTCCGAGAACATCATCAGGAAAGACTTCTGGAAACTCTTTTACTACTGGAACTGACTGAATAGGAGGTA
>NW_006239120.1:719486-730943 GCF_000226075.1 Solanum tuberosum
TAAAGTTAAAAAGAATGACATTTGCAACTCTTACTCTGTGGGGACAAGCCATGGAGTTACAATCTATAAACAAAAGTAGTTTATATTAAAACTAATCTATAAATTATAATTTATAAAATATTTATTATAATATTTACCTATATATTTAATTTCTAACAGATGACCCATCTATTGCAACAGATGGGCCATCTATTGGAACAAAGCAAAACAGTAGCAAATGATCAAGTTTTCTTACAATAGATGACTGATCTGTTGCACCAGATAGGTCATCCGTGGGAAGAAAGCAAAACAGCAGCAAGCTATTGAGATTTCATCTAATAGATGACCCATCTGTTTCAACAGATCGATAATCTATTGGATGAAAGCAAAACAACAACAAAAGATTGAGATTTCGTCAAATATATGACCTATCTGTTACAACAAATAAGTCATCTGTTGGACCTAGGTAAAACAATAATAAATGATTAAGTTTTTGTCCAACAAATGACCCATCTATTGCAACAGATTCCAACAGATGACCTATCTATTGCAGTAGATGACTATAGATGAGTCATAAAATAAAATTGATGCAAAGAGGACTCTTCGCAAAATCAAACTTTTTTCTCACATTTGAAATTGCTAACGAATACATAAAGAGAAGAAAACTCAAGTTCTTCTTCTTTATAACTAAAAAGGAAAAGAGATCAAACTTCTTTCTCACATTTGAAACTACTAACGAATACATAAAGAGAAGACAACTCAAGTTCTTCTTTTGCTTTATAACTAAAAAGAAAAAGAAAGCTTGATCCTAATTATGATGTTATGCACACTTTGTAGACATTGTTGCTCAAATCCAATTGGGCAGAATCTCTAACTTACACTATAGGTGGGTTGTATCATTTGATGGGTCGGGTCGGGTTAAAATTGGTTAATTTAAGTAAATCGGGTTATTTTTGTTGATTTGGGGGTTTCCATCCAATTGAGGGGTAAATGTGATGAGTTTGTAGACGGCAGGGGCAAAAATAACTTCGTTTTAACGGTAAGGGTATAGTCAAACAATAAAACAAAGTTGAGGGGTATTTTTGACCCTTTTCCCTTTTATTATTATTGCCTTTTTAATTTATTTTTCAAATTGATATGAAATTTATGAAAGTATCCATTTTGATGGTAAGGTCGTGCTATATTACTTTTTTTTTTTTATTACTTTTGATGTTTTTTAAAAATAAATAAAATAATTTATAATTTATTTTATTAGTATAAGTCTATAATTTTCTACTTTGTCTTTCTATTTCTCATTATTGCATAATCAACACTTAATTATATTTAGTATTTGTAAATGATATTTTTGAAATTTGCGGTTTTTGAATTATACATACATATAATATTTAAAATTATTTTTATTTTTATGGTTTCAAACAATTCATATGAAAGTTAGAATTTGATTTTTTAAAAAGAAAATAATGGCTTTATTAATAGTTCACTATTAATATTTCGAAAACTAAAAACATAGTTGATCATAGCTATTAGAATAATATTATAACAAATAAAATTGCATACTATAGCATTTAATTAATGTAATTATATAAATAGTTATAATATATTACCATAACTATTTAAAAAATATATTAACATGTGAATTTTAAATTAAAAAATAAATTTTAATTTAAAATTATGACATTAAAAAATATCCGCGCAACGCGCGGGTACGAATACTAGTATTAATAATAATAAAATATATATGCTATGAAATTTTATAGGGATACAAAAAGATTTTTTTATTTATTTTTTAATTGATAAATTTATTTCATAAATGTTATTTCTTATAAAAATTAAATATATTATATTACTACTTACTTTCTTATTTTTAAATAAGTGTCGTTCTTAAGAATTGAGTCTATTTTTTTTGTTCAAATATAATTTCTATTATAGCGATAAATATTTTTCAAAATTAGGAAAAAACTTAATTAATTGATGAGTTGCTAATTTATATTAATTTTATTTTTTAGAATCACTAATTTTAACAAATAAGCTAGTCTTGCAAAATTATTATTTTTAATTTAATAAACTATATTTATTTAATAAAGAAGAGTTTATAATTTAAATAAATTTAATTTGAACAAAACTTGGCAATCCAAGTCTTTTAATTCGGTCAATCCACACGTGCCACATAAGAAGCACATGGATTGTGCTTCTTCATATTCGATCTCAACCATCCGATTTAATCCAAAGGCTTTAATTAATTTATATTTTTAAATATATATATATATAATTATTAATTTTTTTTAAAAAAAACCCCTTTATTTTTTTAACCGTCTGATCAAACGATCGAACGGACGAGATCAAACCTAAAACCTTTAGACCCCTACTCTACCACCACCGCCCTATACTCTGTATTTCTTCCAAAGATCACGTTCTTCTTCCCCATCACGCCTCTTCCTCTTCCCCAAAGAATGACGCTCCAAGCTCCTCTCCCATGGCCTCCATCACCTCCCACACGTGATCCCCCATCCCCCTTTGTCAGAGAAATGACTCTGGGCCACCGGAAAAACGCTCCCTCAATCACTCATCCTCTCAAATCGACCTGAAAAGGTCGATTCTTGAAAGATTTCCTTCCCTCTTCATTATAATTTTTCTATTCTTCCTCATACTTGGCTTCCCAAGAATTTAAAATTTGAATTCTTGAAGCCAAGTGGAAGTTTGAATTTGGCAATAAAAACAGACCTTTGGTTCTCAATCCAGGAAGGTCCAGAAATGAGTGAGAAAATCGAAGAATCGATCAAAATAAGAAAAATCGCAGCCACTTCAAGTTTTTGTTAGAGTTCGAAATTTCTTTTCACTTCTTGTCCTTCTGTTCTCTGTTTTGAATTTGAGTTGACGTCGAGTTCGAAGTTGAAATCTCTTAACGTCGAACCCCTTGTTTGTTGCTTCATACATCAGTAGTCATCATTATCTTTTCTATATTTTGACTTTCAGTTTCGGAAACTTTGTGGCTGTTTGAATATCCTTACTTTATTCAATCTTGTATTTCTAAACGGTTCCCAGAATTACCTCATTTAGCTTTGATTAAAATCAACCTTTAAATAATTTGTCGAAGTTGTGATATTTGTATCTGGTTAGAGTTGTGAATTGTGAATTCAAAAATGACTAGTGGCCTGTCTTTTATTCCGTTAACAATCAGTTAAATTTCAGATGCTTCCTTTTAAGTTATGTGGTTTCTTTATATGGACGGAATGCTGGCTCAAGACTGTTCACAGCCGATATTAAATTCGGATACTCTCTCGCATAGTCTGTTTCGCATAACCTGAAGCATATTCATCTTCATCTTCATTTTTCTATATTAATCATATCTCGTTGTCTTGTCGGTTCTACTTCGTCATCATGATTTCCCCTAAAAAATATTCACGTGTGGACTGTGATCACATACTGCCTCTATTAGATGTTAAATTTTGTTATGCCAAAATATGTAAGTCTCTTGATTAAAGTTAGTTCTGTTAACCGCCTTTAGGCCTCTTGTCTAGATACACATTTAATTCAAAGTTGTTTCTGCTGCTTGGCATAGAAAGTTTATTTTTTTTACATTTAGCTAAATATGAATAACTCGGTTTGAATAGATGTCGGTGTTTTCCTCCCTTGGAATGATTCTTAAATGATAATAATGTTATACGGAGTGAAATTCCTATATAGCTACAACAGTAGCCTGGTCTCATATTGCTTCTTTATTTAACCTAAATTCAATATCGATTTGGTTAGTGAATCTAATATTGCTTTAAGTTAATATGGCTGGCTCCTTAAATGGTTGTTTCTTTATGTTCGTGGTCCTTTGAAACTCCTTTTTTGTATCTGTCAAGTTTTAGCTTCTATATTTACTCTTTTTTTTTGTTCAATCTCGTCTCTATTGATGCCTAGTTTGAATACTTCTTTCTGGTTGGTAATTAAAGAGTAATGCTACATGATTCAATCTAGAACAACTTGACATGAATATGTTTGGATTCAAAACTGGTACCCCTTCGTTCCACCCCCCTCCCTGTTTGAAGATCTGGAAAATATAAGAGTATGGATAAATGTTTGGTCATCACATAGTTAACTAAAACGTAATCCTTCATCTAAGATATGTGAAAATTCTGGTTTATACATATCCTCCATTTGGGGGGCTGATTTTATGATTCGACAAGAACTAATCCAAAGAGTTCTCAAGTGACTAGTTTTAATCTAGTAGTGTTGCGGATTGATTTTTTGTTTAGTGATCAGTTAAAGGTGATCTCGCTTCAGTCCTTATTTTATGACTTTATAGTTAAGGTAGTACTTTACAATCCAAAATAATTTAATTGATTAGCTTTCCAGTGGCTCTTCCTTTAATTGTATACCAAGATCATAAAATAATATGAGTGTTCACCTCCTGCCCCGACTCTTCTTGTGATGTTTCTCTCTAGATTGATTAAAGTTTTTGGTATACTAATTACTTAAATATCGTCAAGGAATTGCAAGAATAGTATTATGTTGTTGTAGTTGTTGTTTTTGAGTATATTTACAGTATGCCTACGACTACATGATTCTTATTTTACATCTCTTTGATGAACCAAAAATTCAGTCGCTAATTCTATTTCTTCTTTGTTTGTCACATGTACACTCGAGAGCGCATTTGGAGTTAGTATATGACTCCATCTCTGTCCAATTCAGAGAAGCGACCAATAGCCTACATTATTTGCTCGTGTCTAGCAGCCCTCATCGCATCAATAGTGTCAACGCTTCCTTTTCAGTTCAAAGTTTTTTTACATTATATATATATGCGCGGTTACTTCGGTTAACATTTTACATATTAGTATTTAACATTTATATTTTTGATTTCTCCTATTTGTGTTTGGGTTTGTACAAACCATCTAGAATGATAGTAAGACGCAGTCATTCATCTCACATTCCTCTAATTATTGGGTTTTAGTATGACCATTTGGCTTATCACGATGCTTTCCAATGAAGTTTTCATCTATTATATCTTTTGGTTGTGAAATCTTAACGTTTCAGAAAAGTGAACTTGGAAACGACTTCCTTTTATCTCTTTAAAAGGAGAATGTATCCATTTAAGATTTGATTCAATAAGAGTTAATAACGATTTTTTTAGCAACTTAATGAATGCAGATTTTTGAGTTCCAAAAGTGCAGATTTTAGCTTGAAAATTCCAGATTTTGATAGGTAAAAAGAGCAGTTTTTTTTTTCAGCGAGCAGATTTGTAGTACAAATATGTATTTTTGGAACAAAAGCGTTTTTGTTATGAGAGTCTTTATGACACAACGCTTTGGGATCAAAATGATGTATTTTAGTTCTAAAAGGGTGTAGATTTTTAAAGTTAAAAACATCATGTTTTAAGGTCTTCAAAGTATAGTAATTCATGTATCAAAAATCAAAACCTTGAAGAAAAGAACACAAATTTTCTTAGAACTTATAGATAGGATTGTTTTGGGTAAAATGTTGACTCATTTAGAGTAAAAACACAACTCTTTGGAGGCCTTTAAATAGGTAGATTTAAGAGATTAAAAATGCAGTTTTTTTTTTCCAAATGAAATATAAATACCCTTTTTTAAGACAAACAAGTGTTATTTATATATGCTGAAAATTTGTCCTCCTTATTCACCTTTTTGAAATACTTAGGCGTCACTTTTAAAACATTTGGAGGTAAGGACCGAACGACCATGAGTTGGGATGGGTAACCAATAGCTAGGCCTATTTTTTATTCTTTACATCAACTTTTATGAAAATATATTTGTTATTATCACTTTTCAAATCAATATTGTTAAAACATTTTTTCTTTGTTTCCTTTTCTTTTTCATCATTTATTCCCAAAAGTACATTGATTTATGTCGACTTGCAAACTGACTGACTCACGATACAACCTTCGATCAAAAAGAAAGATGACTGATAAAGACGACTTCAACGCTGCTGCAAACATAATGATACCTATTGAGAACTCCGAAGGTTCTCGAAACATGGTAGACATCCAAAATGAAGAGAAAATGGCTCACATGGAGCATGAACTAGAGATCTTGAGGGAAGAATTACGCCAAGTGCGAGACTTGACCAAACTGTCGGCTACCACTTTCCCTACTTTCAAGACGCCTATCTACTTCGCAAAAGCTGACTTGCCTTCTGTCGACTTGCCAAATCAGCCAGAACAAACTCAACATGCTCCAACTCAAGGTCGAGTTTCACCAGCTTCTCCAACCGCAGTTAGGACCGTTCCTGACCTTTCGAATCACGACCCTACCATACCAACAATGCAGCAGATACTTGGGGCACATGTCGCCACTCCCTATGAGCCACATGTTCCACCCGTATATACCGCTCGAGCTCCTACCTTCACAGTGTCAGCAGTTATTAATGTCCCGTATGAGGTCGATCAATATGCAGAAATGGAGAAAGATACCCAGATGAAAGAAGATACATTGATAAATGCCCAGCTTCAGGGTCTAAGAAAGGTATTGAAAAGCTTACCAGTTACTAGAGGAAAAAAGAGTCTGCATTATGATGACTTGTGCATCCATCCAGACATTGACATGCCGGTAGGGTACAAACCACCGAAGTTTGACATGTTCGATGGAAAAGGTGACCTCACGCACATTTAAGGGCATACTGTGACAAGTTAATCGGTGTAGGGAGAAGTGAGAAGCTGAGGATGAAGTTGTTCATCCGGAGTCTGTCTGGAGAAGCATTGACCTGGTATACCCGCCAAGACCCTTGCAAATGGCGTGATTGGCAGGAAATGGCTGAGGACTTCATGACTCGTTTCAGATTCAATACTGAAATTACTGCTGACAGACTCTCATTATCCAATATACAGAAGAAGCCATATGAGAATTTCCAAGAACATGCACGACGTTGGAAAACTGAGGCCGCAACGGTGCAACCGCCACTAGATGAGAGTGAGCTCTCGAAGTACTTTATTCGAGCTCAAGATGGTGTCTACTTCGACAAGATGATGTCCATGATGGGCCAGAAGTTTGCAGAATTGGTCAAGATAGGAGACTTTATAGAGGAGGGTGTTAAATCTGGGAAGATTCAGTCGATGGTCGCATTGGAATCTGCAAGTAGGGCTATACAATCGGGTTCCATTGGCGGCATCAAAAAGAAAAGGGAGGATGTTTCAGCTGTCACTTACATACAAGAAAAACCATCACACCGATACTTTAGTAATCCCCAAATCGCTGCGTACTTCATACTTCCCATACCCAGTATATAATACCCAACCACACTATAATCCACCCCGAGCACTAGCATACCAAAATCCTCCAAGACCATATGTCTTTGTCCAAGCACCAATCCACCAAAATAGACTAGCATATGCACCGAGACCACGTCCAAATCTTGAAAATAGAAATACTCGCACTTACACACTGATTTACGAACCCTACGCCCAATTATTTGAGAGGTTGAGGACAACGGGAGTGCTGCAACCAGTTGAAGGAAAACTTCCTGATCCAATCCCTCATAATTTTGAAGGAAACAAGCGATGTGCTTACCACTCGGGAATCCAAGGACACGACACAGAAGATTATTATGGGTTGAAGATCCAGATCGAGTCTTTGATCAGAAGAGGAGTAATCAAATGCACTCCAGCGCCTCCCAATGTGAACAACAACCCCTTGCCAAACCATGAGAATCGGGAAATCAACATGGTTACTCTAGATGAAGAATATGGGGGCCCTGACTGTCCAGACGTAGATGAACCAGATGCCATGACATCTTCGACGCAACCTGTTATCACTGTTCAACTAAGGGAACCTCTGACTGTCGAAACATATCTCCCAAGAGTTGTAGTGACCACTCTGATCGCTAAAACGCCTGAATATGACACCAAAGCAGTCCCATGGGACTATTGAACACGCAGAAGGGTAAGATGATTGACACTGTCGTGGCTCAAGGGATGACTAGGTCGGCGAGATGTTATGCCCCAGAGGATCTAAATCAAATAACTCTTGGAAAAGAACATAATCCAAAGAAAAATGTTACCGATGCTGAAGCCGCAGAATTTTGGAAGAAGATGCAGCCTAAAGACTATTCAGTCGAAGAGCAGCTGAAGAAGACGCCTGCCCACATATCTATTTTGTCTCTACTTATGAGTTCTTAAGCTCATAGTAATGCTTTGTTGGAAGTGTTAGACAGAGTGAATATTCTAAAAGAGACCACCAGTGAAAGCTTAGCTTCAACGATTGGAAGAATAGTGGAAGCTAACAAGATTTCTTTCCATGATGATGAGCTGCCTGCAGAAGGGGCTGGGCATAACAAAGTGCTTCACATCGCAATCAAGTGCTGTGATAAGGTTGTGAATCGAGTTCTAATTGATGGTGGTTTTAGATGCAACATCTGTCCTTTTACCACTTTGAGAGATGTAGGTGTTAATATGGGAGAGATAAAGGAAAGTCGTGTGAAAGTTAGAGCTTTTGATGGAGCGCAAACAAGTGTCATTGGAGAGATCTATCTCACATTACAGGTGGGGCCAGCTTAATTCCCCATCTTATTTCATGTGATGGATGTATCATCCAACTACAACCTGTTGCTGGAAGACCATGGGTTCACATGGCAAGAGCAGTTCCTTCCACTCTTCACCAATGTGTAAAGTTTGAGTGGGGTCGCACAAAAGTTACCATCCACAGAGAGCTCAGTCACCCCATTCTTTCTGTTAATTCTATCCCAGTCGCTGATGAGTTAGACGGAGCCACCTTTCACACTTTGGAAATTATGCAAGCTATAAAAGTCAGTGAGGAAGCAGAGGTAGGTAATACAAAGTTGTCAAGTGCAGCGAAAATGGTTGCGTCAGAGATGTTGAAGTATGTATATCAGCCTAAGAATGGACATGGACCTATGTCCAATGGCATAGTTGAGCCGATCCAGTTGAAGCATCAGAGAGGCACCAATGGACTCGGATATGAGCCTGCCTCGGGAAGAGACCGTCACGGGTCAAGCGATACAATCTTTGTACCAGAACAAGCTTTGATTCCAGATCAAGTTGGCGTTGATGACATCATAGAAGGAATAGACAATCTGTTCGTGGCCATGGCTAGAGAAGAGAAAGGGATAAATCTCAACAAGTTGACCATCCGTGATGTCGAACCTGGAGAAATCTTGTAGAGTTGGACCACCAGTCCGTCCCTATTTCAACCAGAGTCCTGGTAGTGTTGAAAAGTAGTCTTAATTTTAAAATTTGCATGATCAAATTGAGGCTTGAATCATGCCTAATCTTTTGTTCTTGCCTCTTCTAAAAGCTAGAATGCTTTGAAATAAAAAGTCTTTATTTTCTTTTTAAAAAAAATTCTCTTTATTTTAGATATCTATTTATTTTTACTTACCTTTTGCACTTTTCAGCACTCATATTAATAAAAATCCTCGTTCAACGGTTATGACATGTAACGAATCCATCGAGCAAGGTGAAAGCGATGAACGAGATCACGAAGAGTACGATGAAAGCATAATGCCGGAAAATCTACCACAGAGATCGAGCAAGTTGAAAGTCAGTAAAAACCCAATATGGATGAAACAGAGGTTGTCAACTTAGGAGATGAGTAAATCGTGAAGAAAACACGAGTCAACATACATTTGGAGGCTGAAAGAAAGCAAGAATTAATAGAGTTGCTTAAGCAATATGTTGACGTATTTGCTTGGTCTTATGATGACATGCCAGGATTAAGTACTGATATTGTCTCGCACAAATTACCGACTATCCCACTTGTCTTCCCGTTAAGCAAAAAATAAGAAAATTCAAGCCAGATTTGAGTTTAAGGATAAATGATGAGGTAACTAAGCAAATTGAGGCGAATGTTGTGAGGGTTACAAATTACCCCACATGGTTAGTTAATATTGTGGTAGTGCCAAAAAAGGATGGAAAGATAAGAATATGTGTAGACTATCGAGATCTCAACAGGGCCAGTCCTAAGGATGATTTCCCTCTTCTAAATATTCATATACTCATTGATAATTGTGCAAAACATGAGTTGCAATCATTTGTCGATTGCTTTGCAGGATATCACCAAATCCTTATGGATGAAGATGATGTAGAGAAGACAACGTTTATCACTCCATGAGGAGTATACTGCTATAAAGTAATGCCATTTGGTCTCAAAAATGCCGGTGCAACCTACATGAAGGCCATGACTACCCTTATTCAAGATATGATCCACAAGGAAATTGAAGTGTACGTGGATGACGTCGTTATCAAATTCAAAAGAAGTTCAGACCACCTGAATGACTTACGAAATTTCTTTGAGAGGTTGCGTAAGTATAATCTGAAGTTAAATCCAACAAAGTGTGCATTTGGAGTACCCGCGGGAAAACTATTGGGATTCATCATTAGCAGGAAAGGCATAGAGTTGGATCCATCAAAGATAAAGGCAATCCAAGGGCTACCTCCATCCAAGACCAGGAAGGACGTGATGAGTTTCTTGGGAAGACTGAATTATATCAATCGATTCATAGCTCAATCCATAGTGATCTGTGAACCCATATTCAAGTTACTGAAGAAGGATGCTGCCACGAAATGGACCGAGGAATGCCAAAGATCTTTCGATAGAATCAAAGAATACTTGTCCAACCCACCAGTATTGGTCCCACCAGAGCCTGGAAAGCCTTTGTTATTGTATCTATCTGTCATGGATAATGCATTTGGATGTGTATTGGGGCAACATGATGAGACAGGTAGAAGAGAGCAAGCTATATACTATTTGAGCAAGAAGTTCACACCATACGAGGCAAGATTCACCTTGTTGGAACAAACATATTGTGCTTTGACTTGGATTGCGCAAAAATTTAGGCATTACTTGTCCGCATGTACCACGTACTTGATCTCAAGAATGGATCCACTGAAGTACATCTTTCAGAAGCCAATGCCTATGGGTAAACTAGCAAAGTGGCAAATTTTGTTGAGCGAGTTTGATATTCTGTATGTGACACAGAAGGCTATCAAAGGACAAGCCTTGGCTGATCACCTCGCAGAAAACCCGGTGGACCAGGAGTACAAGCCACTCACGACCTACTTCCCTGATGAAGAGGTTTTGTTTGTAGGAGAAGACATATCAGAGTCATATGATGGTGGAGAATGTTCTTTGCTGGGGCATCAAACTCTATAGGAGTTGGAATAGGAGCAGTCTTAATTCGGAAACAGGTTAGTATTACCCAATCTCAGCCAAGATTAGGTTCTACTATACCAATAACATGGCGGAATATGAAGCTTGTATTCTCGGACTTAGGACGGCCATCAACATGAACATCAAAGAACTCTTGGTGATAGGAGATTCCGACTTATTGGTTCACCAGGTGCAATGAGAATGAACCACTAAGAATGAAAACCTAGTACTATGACATCAAAAGATTGATAGAAGCACAAGAATATCCTGAAAATGCTACAAGCAATCAGAAACGGACTTTGAGGAGGATGCCAATCATTTCTTCCTTAATAGAGAAATCCTATATAGGAGAACTTCAGATTTGGGATTGTTG
>NW_006239120.1:734182-742607 GCF_000226075.1 Solanum tuberosum
TTTTGGATGACCATGGAGAGAGATAGCATCTGGTATGTGCAAAAGTGTCATCAGTGTCAAGTGCATGGAGATTTTATACGGGTTCCACCGAATGAGCTCAATGTGATGGGTTCCCCTTGGCCATTTGCCGCTTGGGGCATGGACGTTATTGGACCCATAGAGCCTCCCGCATCAAATGGACATCGTTTTATCCTGGTGGCTATTGATTATTTCACAAAATGGGTTGAAGCTTCGACATACAAGGTAGTGACAGACTTTGTTCGCAATAACATAGTTTGTCGGTATGAAATTCCAGAATCAATCATAATAGACAATGCAGCCAACCTCAACAACGATCTTATGAAGGAAACTTGTGAAAGGTTCAAGATTACTCATCGAAATTCCACAGTTTACCGGCCACAAATGAATGGAGCAGTTGAGGCGACAAATAAGAATATCAAATTGATTTTAAGAAAAATAGTGGACAGTCACAGGCAATGGCATGATAAGCTATCATATGTTTTACTCGGTTATTGAACCACAATCAGAACATCAACTGGGGTAGCTTCCTATATGTTGGTTTATGGTTCGGAGGCAGTAATACTTGCTGAGGTGGAGATACCATCTTTAAGGATTATCCAAGAGGTTGGTTTGGACGATGCACAATGGATACGTAGCAGGCATGAACAATTGATGCTCATCGATGAAAAGAGGATGGACGCAGTTTGTCACGGTCAACTCTATCAGAATAGAATGACCAAAGCGTTCAAGAAGAAAGTCAAACCTCGGTAGTTCACACCAGGGCAGTTAGTATTAAAGAAGATCTTTCCTCACCAAGAAGAAACCAAAGGGAAATTTGCACCAAATTGGCAAGGACCCTACATGGTTCATAGAGTACTCTCTGGAGGAGCGGTAATCTTAGCAGAAATGGACGGCGGAGTGAGGACAAAGACAATCAATTCAGATGCCATCAAGAAATACTACATCTGAAGACCTCAAGATTAGTGGTTATTTCTGGTACTTTTGCATTTTTTGATGTAACAGAACTACGTCTAGAACTGGCTTCCTACGACAGGGTACATAGGCAATCCACATCGGATCCGGTCTCCCTCAGAAAACCTAAAATCATCATTTCCATGTATTTAGAACTACGCTCGACCTGAATTCCGTCGGTGGGATACGTAGGCAATCCTTGTCGGATTCGGTCCCTTATATTTCATATTTTTCACTTTCCTTTTGTATTTGAACTACGTCTGAATTCCCTTGGTGGGATACGTAGGCAATCCTTGTCGGATTCGGTCCCTTACATTTCATATTTTTCACTTTCCGTTTATATTTGAACTACGTCCTGACCTGATTCCACTTGGATACGTAGGCAGCTTAAGTCAAGCTCAGTCATTGCTTTACATACTTCTATTTCTCCCACTTGTATTCGAACTACGTTACGATCTGATTCCTACTTGGAGATACATAGGCAGCCTGAGTCAGGCTCGATCAATGCACTGCATAATTTCCATTTTTTTACCCTTAGGAAACACTTCCTCATAGTTAGCATAACCTTAGAATATGAAGAATCTCGATTATCGTAGTGTCTGCAAAAGAGCTACACAAGCTTCAGCATGAGGGTAAAAGCTACAGGAAGACTATGTTGGATATAGTCAACAAAATGGAAAGCTCAATGGACTTCGGAACATGTCATAATCTAAAAACGCTAGAGAATTACTACGTATATATACCTAATATATAAGTAATATACTTATTTTGTTTTAAAAAAATAAATCTAATTCTTTTCAAAATATTTTTCTATTCTTCCACCTACCAAGTTTCTAGGTTAAGAAACTATGTGCATGCTAAGAAGACGTCGAAAGATTCCAGTGACGAGGTTTCAGTCCGCGAGTTGATACAAATCAACACCCCCTCCTAAACTAAAAATTTTCTTTGAGCGCAGGAACACAGGAATCAAGAAAATAACATCAAGTCTCGTGGCATGACCGAAGGCGCCACTCGACCTCTACAATCAAGAGCCAAAATACTATTTCCCTTCTTTATTTCCCGGAAGTACTTCAACTTGCATCTTATGTCTAAGAATATTTTATTTAAATTTTTGTAGGTACGCTCAGGATCCGGATGAAATGCTGAAGAAAAGAGGGCCCTCGTAGGAAAATAGAATAGTTAGATTTCTGTCAAAATAACTCCACCAACTGGAGCTTGTAATCTAACCTCATCAACAACTCCGCCAATCGGAGACCACCGTCTAACATCGTCGAACTCCACAAGCCTGAAGTTGTACATAGAAAATGTCACTCAAACTCCACCGATTGGAGGTTGTACATAGCAAACATCGTCAAACTACGCCAACTGGAGGATGTACATAGCAAACATTATTAAACTCCGCCAATCTGAGGCTGTACATAGCGAATATCGTCAAACTCCACCAATCGGAGGCTGTACATAGCGAACATCGACCAAACTCCGCCAATCGGAACCTGTATATAAGCAAAGAAGCAACACTCCGCCAATCAGGCTTTTGCTTTACAACAGCCCCGCCAAGCGGAGGTCTACATTACAAGCTTTACACAGCTGGATACATGCTTTTACATTACAACAGCCCCCCCCAGTCAAGGGCCTTTACATTTCAAGTTACTTTACCAACATCACATTCACAACACAAAAAACTGAGACATTGACAATCGTTTGGACATCTACACTTTACTCTTTACATTCCAATTTCAATTCATTATTTTTGAACCGCAACAGGTGCTTTTCACCTTTTTACATGTTTTAAAGGACAACACATTACAACGAGGAACTCCCTCTAAGCAGCAAACTAGGGAAAGTTAGTGCAATGTCAAACATCAATAGCTACGTCAAGGATTCACTTTCAAAACTCAACTCGACTCGATTTTCAAAAGTTCAGATAACTCTCTCAGGTCTCACTTCTTTATAACCTGACACTGGGGCATTCTTTTAAAAAATCATCCTTCTACCATAAGTCTCTAGTAGAAATTGCAACGGGTCATTTCTCATTCATGTTCTTTAAAACTATATCTCGTCCCTTTATTCGTGCCAATCTCTTCAAACCTCACCACCAAAACATTTCAGTATTACCATAATTCGATACTGGAGTAAATTTTTTAACAAAAAATTGCTATGTTCCTACACTCTCGAACTACATATGGCCTGATTTTTCATGAAACCTGAGATATGTAGGCAACTCAGAAACCAGAGTTCGGCCATAACTCCATAAACATTTCTTGCTGAGTTTTGCTCAAGGTGTATTTTAGTGGGTCGCCTAAAATTGGATCGTGTCAATGTTTCTTTGTCCACATCTTCTTTACTCTCTTCCACGGACAAAGAAAGGGGCAAGCTGTTAGCACCCAATTTTGGCTCTCAACATGTAACTAAAATAACAATATTACTAATAATAAAATATATATGTTATGAAAGTTTTATAGGGATACAAAAAGATTTTTTAATTATTTTTTTAATTGATAAATTTATTTCATAAATGTTATTTCTTATAAAAATTAAATATATTATATTACTACTTACTTTCTCATTTTTAAATAAGTGTCGTTCTTAAGAATTGAGTCTATTTTTTTTTGTTTCAAATATAATTTCTATTATAGCGATAAATATTTTTCGACATTTTTTTCAAAATTGAGGAAAAAACTTAATTAATTGATTAGTTGATAATTTATATTAATTTTATTTTTTAGAATAACTAATTTTAACAAATAAGCTAGTCTTGCAAAATTATTATTTTTAATTTAATAAACTATGTCTATTTAATAAATAAGAAGTTATAATTTAAATAAATTTAATTTGAACAAAACTTGACAATACAAGTCTTTTAATTCGGCCAATCCACGCGTGCCACATAAGAAGCACATGGATTGTGCTTCTTCATATTCGATCTCAACCATCCGATTATATATATATATATATATATATAATTATTATTATTTTTTTTAAAAACCCTTTATTTTATTAACTGTCCGATCAAACGATCGGACGGACGAGATCAAACCTAAAACTTTTAGACCCCTACTCTACCACCACCGCTCTATACTCTGTATATCTTCCAGAGATCACGTTCTTCTTCCCCAAAGAATGACGCTCCAAGATCCTCTCCCATGACCTCCATCACCTCCCCCACCTGATCCCCCATCCCCCTCTGTCAGAGAAATGACTATGGGCCGCCAGAAAAATGCTCCCTCAATCACTCATCCTCTCAAATCAACCTGAAAAGGTAGATTCTTGAAAGATTTCCTGCCCTCTTCATTATAATTTTTCTGTTCTTCCTCATACTTGGCTTCCCAAGAATTTAAAATTTGAATTATTGAAGCCAAGTGGAAGTTTGAATTCAGCTATAAAAATAGACCTCTGGTTCTCAATCCAGGAAGGTCCAGAAATGAGTGAGAAAATCCAAGAATCGATCAATAGAAGCAAAATCGCAGCCACTTCAAGTTTTTGTTAGAGTTTGAAAGTTCTTTTCACTTCTTGTCCTTCTGTTCTCTGTTTTGAATTTGAGTTGACGTCGAATTCGAAGTTGAAATCTCTTGACGTCAAAGCCCTTGTTTGCTACTTCATACAAGGTCAGTAGTCATCGTTATCTTTTACTCCCTCCGTTTCATAAAGAATGACCTGGTTAGACTTGGCACGGAGTTTAAGTAAATAAAGAAGACTTTTGAATCTTGTGGTCCTAAATTAAAGTTATCTCAAATGTACAAAATTGCCCTAATCTTGTGGTCTTAAACATGCCACGTGGAAAGCAAATAGTAAAATGTTACCAAAAAAGGAAAGAGGTCATTCTTTCTTAAACTGACTAAAACGGAAAGAAAGTCATTCTTTGTGAAACGGATGGAGTATATCTTTTGACTTTCAGTTTCCGAAACTTTGTGGCTGTTTGAATATCCTCACTTCATTCAATCTTGTATTTCTAAATGGTTCCTAGAATTACCTTATTTATCTTTGATTAAAATCCGCCTGTAAATAATTTGTTGAAGTTGTGATATTTGTATCTGGTTAGAGTTGTGAATTCAAAAATGACTAATGGCCTGTCTTTTACTCTGTTAACAATCAGTTAAATTTCAGATGCTTCCTTTTAAGTTATGTGGTTTCTTTATATGGATGGAATGCTGGCTCAAGACTGTTCACAGTCGATATTAAATTCGGATACTCTCTCGCATAGTCTGTTTCGCATAACCTAAAGCATATTCATCTTCATCTTCATTTTTCTATATTAACCATATCTCGTTGGCTTGTCGGTTCTACTTCGTCATCATGATTTCCCCTAAAAAATATTCCCGTGTGGACTGTGATCACATTAGATGTTAAATTTGTTATGCCAAAATATGTATGCCTCTTGATTGAAGTTTATTCTATTAACCCCTTTAGGCCTCTTGTCTAGATACACATTTAATTCAAAGTTGTTTATGTTGCTTGGCATAGAAAGTTTATTTTTTTTTACATTTAGCTAAATATGAATAACTCGGTTTGAATAGATGTTGGTGTTTTCCTCCCTTTGGATGATTCTTAAATGATAATAATGTTATACGGAGTGAAATTCCTATATAGCTACAACTGTAGACTGGTCTCATATTGCTTCTTTATTTAACCTAAATTCAATATCGATTTGGTTAGTGAATCTAATATTGCTTTAAGTTAATATGGCTTGCCCCTTAAATGGTTGTTTCTTTAAGTTCGTGGTCCTTTGAAACTCCCATTTCGTATCTATCAAGTTTTAGCTTCTATATTTACTCTTTTTTTTTTGTTCAATCTCGTCTCTATTGATGCCTAGTTTGAATACTTCTTTCTGGTTGTTAATTAAAGTGTAATGCTACATGATTAAATATAGAACAACTTGACATGAATATGTTTGGATTCAAAACTGGTACCCCTTCGTTCCATCCCCCTCCCTATTTGACCATCTGGAAAATATAAGAGTATGGATAAATCACTACAAGAAAATAGCAAAATTGTGACAGACGATTCTGTCACAAATCCGTCACAAATCAACATTTGTGACAGAAAAATGGACGTCCCAGAACGTGGGGTCATAAACTCATTGTGATAGATTTCAATTCCATCACAAAATTATTGTGACAGCATAGTGACAGACATGACAGTGACAATATAAATCCTAGTATTTGACTTAAATTCCGTCACAAATTTGAGACAGAATTTTGGACGGAATATTTCGTTACAAAATAGTGACAGAATAGTTTCTGTAACAAATTTCTAAATATATTCACAATATTTGACGTAATATTTCGTTACAAGTAAATTGTGATGGAATATTTTGTCACAAAATTGCTCTGTTGTAGATATTAGTATCAAATTTAGAATTAATTGTGACAAATTAAATTCGTCACAAATTTGATTTTAATTTAATAAATAGTAATTGCTATATGTAGTAGTGGACAATTTTATATATATATATATATAGAGAGAGAGAGAGAGAGAGAGTAAATTAGTCAAAAACATAAAAATAATTAATCACCATGATATAACAAATATAATATTAGATTTATAATACAAAATTATGAAGTTAAAACATGTCAAAGCACAACTTCAATAAGCAAAAGGGTACAAATATTTAAACACATAAACATTTGGTCATTTCCTATTAAGGAGAAGGATTACTAGATGAGCGTGAGGATAACACCATCTCTCTCATCATGCGAGACCATCGTTCCTCCATAGACTTGAATCGATCATCACTTTGTTGCCTCAAACACGACACCGCATGCTCTACTCGTTGTTGCACCTCTGCCTCTAAACGTTCTTGAAGAATTCTCTCTTGATTTTCTCTCATATGCAACACTTCTTCCTCAAGTAGTTTAATGCGCTCTTCAGCAACATCATCAGACACCGCAGGTAAATTGCGCGAAGTGACAGAATTTTGATCTTGATACAATGCCAAACCTTGAGAGCCTAAACCATACACACGTCGTTTTTTTCGCCTACCCACAACATCAAAGTATAAGCTATTTATATCAAGTTCTTGAACTTCTTGTGAATCATCTGAGGAGCTAGAAATAGCAGCAGCTAAGACAACCTCCATTTTATCCTGAAAGTTTTCAAACAAACAACTACCAAAAACTCAAGCTTTCCATAAATATGTGCATATTAAGTTGCTTCTAGCAACTCTGTAAAAACAATGCACCCAAAAGACAGCACAAACTCTTTAAACAGAACAAAATCTGCCCCAATATGGCATAAAAATCTCTTAAAAAAAAAGGCACACAATTTGCTTCAAATTGCATTAATAACTGTCCAAATAACTACTCAATATTTGATAAAAAAAAAGTATGATAAAAATCTGCACAAAAAAAAGCACAAAATCTACCCCAAAAACAGCACAAAATCTATCAAAAATGGCACAAATCTACTTCAAATTGCATTAAGAAACTGCTCAAATAACTGCAAAACATATGATCAAAAGTATGATAAAAATCTGCTCAAATTTGCACCAAAAACAGCACAAAGAGCTGCATAAAACAGCACAAAGAGCTGCCACAAAATCTGCCACGAAAAAAGCACAAAATCTGCCACAAAATAGCTGCCACAAAAAAAGGCTCAAAATCTATCCACAATAGCACAAAATCTGCTTCAAAATTGCATTAAAAAATTGCCCAACAAAACAGCACAAAAAGATGCCCCAAAAATTTGCTCAATTGCAACACAAACAATTATAGCAAATCTTCTTAATAGCAACACACACAACTACATAAAATCTACCTTTTTCTTTTTAAAGCTTCACAAAATAAGGATCAGTCCTACAATGTTTGGTTAAAGAAGAGCAACACACACAACTTACATTAATGCATTTAGACTTGGCATCAACAAAGCTGCCATCCTTTCTTTTATGCAACTTCTTAAATATATCCCACGAATTTGGTGGACAACGTAGTTCTATTGCCTAAAAAATAGAGTTTAATATTAAAATAAGAGATACGATTAGAAAAATATTATAGAAAGTGTTAAATTTGGTACCAATTTTATAGTATGCTCCACTGTTGATCTAGAACCACCGGTATGCTTGCTTGGACCAGTGCCTAGTCCACCAGTCTCACTACATCGATTTCGAGTGGCGATACGAGATTTATCCATCCATTCATCTGAGGCCCAATGCGTCTTCCAACTTCTCCAAATATCCTCCAAAACAAAATTAGGTTTGACTGTACCTTTTCGCCAAATATACATTTTCTTGGAGTATAAAGTGGATGCCACCTTATTCCATGTACGTTCCATTATAGAATTCTCAGTAGGATTCCACTGATATGATTTCTGGAAAAAAATTACTTAGTGAAATAAACACATAGAGACATATATTAAATAAATTACTTATAAATTTTAAATATAAAGCAATAGTTACCAAAAATTCATGCCAATAAAATTTACGAGTTGATTGACTGACATCCTTCCATGAGTAGCCAGT
>NW_006239120.1:742781-775640 GCF_000226075.1 Solanum tuberosum
AAAAAATCAACTAGCATTCAAATTATATTAGTTCATTTTGTAGATATATAATATAAGATGCCCAACACAAATCACAAGATATAATAACAAAACTAAGAAAATGAAAATCACTTGTAGCATAAAACAGTACATTCAACTTTAGATTAATAGAAAAACTAAATTTAAAAACTTCAAGTGACATTAATCTCTACACTTTCTTCTCTTTTTGTTTTGATGTTCATGTTCTTCTTTCCCTTTCTCGTTGTCATTCTCATCATTATCATCATCATCATCATCACCCTCATCCTCCTCATCCTCATCCTCATCCTCATCCTCATCCTCATCCTCATCCTCATCCTCATCCTCATCCTCATCCTCATCCTCATCCTCATCCTCATCCTCATCCTCATCCTCATCCTCATCCTCATCCTCATCCTCATCCTCATCCTCATCCTCATCCTCATCCTCATCCTCATCCTCATCCTCATCCTCATCCTCATCCTCATCCTCATCCTCATCCTCATCCTCATCCTCATCCTCATCCTCATCCTCATCCTCATCCTCATCCTCATCCTCATCCTCATCCTCATCCTCATCCTCATCCTCATCCTCATCCTCATCCTCATCCTCATCCTCATCCTCATCCTCATCCTCATCCTCATCCTCATCCTCATCCTCATCCTCATCCTCATCCTCATCCTCATCCTCATCCTCATCCTCATCCTCATCCTCATCCTCATCCTCATCCTCATCCTCATCCTCATCCTCATCCTCATCCTCATCCTCATCCTCCTCTTCCCCATCATCAGCATCATCCTCCTCCTCATCATCATTGTCATTATCCTCATCATTTTCTTCCATCTCCCTCTCTTCCTCTTCCCTCTCTCCCTCCTCCTCCTCCATGTCAATAAAAACACCATCTGGATCATTCAATATATAAGGTGTTTCATCTTCACAAATATCAATTTCATGCATTTAACTATTATCCTCTTGAAAAGCTAGTTCATTCAGTGTATGAGGTTTTTCGACTATGTTTGGAACATCTACAATTGAACGTGCCATTATTTGACAAATAGCTAACCAATCATTCTATGTCCTCTTTACTGAAGGATAGGTTTCAAAATACACCTGAGAAGCTTGCACAGCCATAATAAATGGCTCATATCTATTAAAAGTTCTTCTTCTGTTAACATCAACAAGATTATATTGTGGATGTACTCTTGTACCATGTTTTGGTGTTGGATCAAACCAAGAACATTTAAATAATACGGTTTGCTTAAATGGTAATGCATGATACTCTAGCCGCAGAATTTCTGTCAGTATACCATAATAATCGATCTCATCTGCACTGTGACTAGAGCCCTTAATGCATATACCACTATTCATTGTAGATTTATTTGAACCGTATTCTTCAGTGTGAAATTTGTAACCATTTACAATATATCCATCAAAGGGTTGAACCTTATGCAGTGGCCCTTCTGCAAGATCTTTCATGAATTGGTTGGTAATGCCGGAAAAAGGATCACGTGCCTATTGACATTATAAGTAATTAGGCATACATTAAGATTATATTGAATTTACTATATAGATTAATTTAGATCTATTAGTACTTACGTATTGATTAAACCAAGATGCAAACTCTGTTTCAAGTTTAGCATCAATCTCGCTATCTTGAATACATGGTTGAATTTGTCTCAAGGTATCCTCAAAAATTCTGAAGAAAAAAAAGCTACTTTATTTCAATAACTTCAAATGTAAATAATATGTATATCTAGATCATGGTAATTAACTTACTTTATATATGGTTTCACTTCATCACAATTCAACAAAATATATGTTCGAGCTGCATGATATTCTCTTTCATCTAACCTTCTTATTTTCTTTTTACCAAAACCATGACCAACATGCTTGAAAATAGACAACATTTCAGGATGGTCCTCTCCAACCCCACCATCATCCACATTTCGTGGCACTTTTCTATATCTTGTCAAAATATCTGACTTAAAGTAGTGCGTACAAAGTGTTGATGATTCTTTAACCAAACATGCGTTGCGTATACAACCTTCAACTCTATTCTTATTTTTGATATCATACTTCACCGCATGGAGTTTCCTTCAAACATAATGTAAGTATATGTCAATGTAGTATCTCTAGTATATTTATATATCTTATAATATATAATTAACTTAAGTTACCTATCACATGGATACATCCATCGTTCTTGAAATGGGCCTGCTAAATGTGCTTCATAAGCTAAATAGATGGAAGATGTTCCATAGAATCACAGAAGCTTGGAGGAAAAATGTGCTCAAGCTTAGTCAAGATGAGAGGAATATTTCTTTCTAATTGTCTCATGTGTTCCTCAGTTATTGAGGTAGAAGTGAGATCTTTAAAAAAAGACTCAACTCTGTCAATGGTTCCCACACATTTCGTGGAAGCAAATCTCAAAATGCAATAGGTATGAGTCGTTGCATAAATACACGACAATCATGACTCTTCATACCAAAGAGTTTAAGCTTGTTCATGTCAACACATCTTCCTATGTTAGACACATAACCACCAGGAAATCTAAACTCTTGCAACCACTTACAAAGCACTTTTTTGCCATTATCATCTAACATGTAACAAGCTTTCGGGTACTTTTTAGTAGTTTCATCCTGATGCAACTCTGGAAGATTGCAAAGTACTTTTAAATCTTCTCTAGATTTGGCATTGTCCTTTGTTTTCCCTTGACATTCATGATGGTGTTAAAAATGTTATCAAACACATTTTTTTCTATGTGCATCACATCAAGGTTATGCCTAATAAGATTTGTTTTCCAGCAAGGCAAGTCCCAAATATACTTCTTTCTTCCAACCACATAAGCTACTCTTTGAGATTCTTGCATTCACCTTGTCAGAACAAAGTTCTGTCACTTTCATGAGTCCCAAATCCTCAATCTCCCTAAGTATTTGTAAACTTGATTGTTCAGTAGATGCAACCTTATG
The DNA here is from genome assembly GCF_000226075.1 of Solanum tuberosum. NCBI lineage: Eukaryota > Viridiplantae > Streptophyta > Magnoliopsida > Solanales > Solanaceae > Solanum > Solanum tuberosum. Next base: position 745,748 of record NW_006239120.1, read on the forward strand.
TACTATTTGACCCTTCTTGAACCACTTTTTGTTTTTCGCCATGGATGATCTGGTGGTAAGAACTTTCTGTGATTGTCAAACCATGAGACTTTTCTACCATTGGATAGTGAAAAAGCATCAGAAAATCTTTCATGCAATAAGGACAAGCTAATTTTCCTACTGTACTCCAACCCGACAACATTGAGTACGCAGGAAAATCACTTATTGTCCACATCAATGCAACTTGCATTTGAAAATTATATTTACTTGAAACATCATATGTTTGGACTCCCACCTCCCATAATTCTTTCAACCCTTCAATGAGGGGTTGCAAAAAGACATCAATTTTCTGTTTTGGATTTTTTGGACCAAGTACAATCACAGATAAAAACGTGTATTCATCCTTCATGCACATCCAAGGTGGTAAATTATATGGTGTAACTATCACAGGCCAAGAGGAATATTGTTGGCCTGATTGACCAAATGGTTGAAACCCATCAGTAGGCAAACCCAATCTAACATTTCTAACTTGAGATGCAAAATGTGGATACGTCTGATCAAAATGCTTCCAAGCAGGAGAGTCTGAGGGATGACGCATGACACCATCTATTTCATGCTCTGAATGCCATCTCATATGTTTTGCTGTTGCATTAGATGCATACAACCTTTGTAGCCCGTGGAGTTAAAGGAAAATAATACATCTTCTTATAAGAAATATTAGTTTTCTTCTTGGAATGTTGATGTTTTTATCTCTTAAATCGAGGATGAGAGAAAAATTTGCAATTGATTAGTTCACTGTCCTCACGCCAATAAAGCATACATCCATTTTTGCAACAATCAATCTTCTCGACTGGCAAGCCTAATCCCCGCATTAGCTTTTTAGTACCATAGAAGCTATCAATCATTTTGTTATCACTTGGCATCAATTCTCATATAAACTGACATAACTAATCATACAACCTTTCCGAAAAATGATGTTTTGCCTTAAGATTCAACAAACGAGCAACAACAGACAATTGTGTATGTCCATGTGGATTTCCCGTCCAAATCTCTTGTTCCGATGCTTTGAGCATATCATAAATATGTTGTGTTGTTGGATTTGGGTCCTCTTCCACGTTACCATTATAAGAAGGCCCAGCAACATCAAAAACCATTGACCGGAATGCATTATAGGATTGAGGATTCGCGGTTTCACCAGAAGCTTCTTCTTGATGATCATTAAGCACACTTGGATTTGAAATATAACTTTCTCCATGGTGATACCAACGGTAATAATCTGGTACAAAGACATAAGTTCCTAGATGTGTCACAATTGTAAACTCATCCAAAATATTTTTGTTTTGACACTTACGATGATTACAAGGACATCTTAACTTCTCACCATCCATGCACTGTGGATGTTTTTTTTAGCAAATGCAACAAAGTTCTCAACTCCATCAATAAACTTTGGATTTATGAATCCATCTTCCAGTATTCTAACATACATCCACTCACGAACATAGTTACTCATATTATATACACTGACACAAATAATAAATGTGTTAAAACTTACATGATGACTACTAATTTTTATATGACACTAGAACCTAGAGGTAGGAAAATATAATGAATTCAAATTCATAAACAATCAATTAATCACCAAAAGTTATAGTAGTTAGTGTTATACAATTTAAATGTACACTAGAAATAGTGTACTATTTTATTTTAAACAATACTACATGTCAAGGTGATCATGTAAAAACAGATATGCCAAAGATGTATTCAATTTATAAGCTTCATTCTACTCGTACGACACCAATATCTTTTTAGTGATAACATCCAAAGTTTTGCAAAATATTCATACCAAATTACTAATAATGAGTTAGTGCATCTTCACTGAAGAATGAACAAAAGTCCAGCAGAAAACTTTTAAATTTCAGTCTTTGTCAACTGATATCCAGAAACATCAACAGAAGCAGCAAGAAATAAGGAAAATCTATTAGAAAACTTTGAGATACATTAGCCAAGAATCCAACATTTATTTTGAAGAACCACAACTAAATAACATTAGGTAGATAATATAAGCAAATGGAATAAATTAGTATAAACGACAAGCTAGATTAACAACATCTCGGCAGAAACCGTTAAAACAGGGTAGCTGGCAGCGATATTGTTACAGCATAGTAGAAAATTTTGAAACAAAATTTATGTCGTTATGAAGTTGTGTAGAAAATAAAAAACAGAGCCAGCATAAAAGATATGTACAGTTGCTGTTAATTTAGAAAGTAATGTACTATGTTCTAAATGTTACGCCTTCTTACTTTTATTTGAAGGCAATATATCAGTCTCTCGACTCATCTCGTCTTGTCTCATCACCTCACCTCAACTCATCTCCTCATCTAACTGACTTTGTTTAAATAAATTAAGAGTTCAAATGTAACTCCAACTATTCTCTAAACAATCACTAACTTTGCATACAACTATAGATAAGTAGGAGTAGTATTGCTAGGTGCAAACAGAGGTGGGTACTGCCGGAGTCGGGATACAAACTAAACACGGATGGCATTTATAACTAATCTACCAAAAATGGGCGAGCTGGAGGAGTCATGCGTGACAACAACGTCTCTTGGATAACAGGATTCTAAGTAATAATAAAAATTTTCAACTCTCTACATTTAGAACTACTAGCTATGGTAATAAGACTGAATATGGCGGCTCTATGGAATATCTCCAATCTACAAATTGAAACTGACTCAGCAAAAATAGTGCACCTGATTCACAAAGGTCATGATTCATACAACTAATATAATTTTTGAATGCAGACAGTTGCTCCAGAGGCTAGGGAACCTATGGATCAGCCATAGTCGCAAGGAGAAAAACCAGGTGGACTGTAATATTTCTGCTGAGTCAGCTTCAAATGGACTGAATGAATAACATAAAAGATGAGCTGGAGTAACAACATGTTGGTAGAAAACGTTAAAACAGAGCAGATGATCGCAGCAGAGCAGAAAATTAATGTACTATATATGTTCTAAATGTTGCGCCTCTAAGCAGTAACTAATTTAACTCTAACTATTCTCTAAGCAGTAACTAACTTTGCATATATTTATAGACAAGAATCCAACATATATTTTTAGAAACCACAACTTAACAACATTTGGAAGGAAATAGAAACAAACGAACTGAGTGAATAACATAAAAGGCAAACTGAAGTAACAACATGTGGGCAGAAAATGTTAAAAGAGAGCAGCTGGCTGCTATGTATAACAACCTGTGGGCAGAAAACAAGCTGCATACTTCATGGATAATTGGCATCTAATGGTACCTTCTTTGACTTTTTCTTATAATTTCTGTTGGAATTACACTTGGATTTCAATGTAACAAATGATCACCTGCTATTCTTTTTTTGTCTCTTTTAAAAATTAACTGAATCTCTAAATCTGTAATTAGACTTAAATGATATCCATCGTAGTAATTTAAACTAATCAATCCCAAAAAGCCCTTTAGAATTCATATTTATATTCAAAGAAATGTCATTGAATACTTAAACAAGAGGAATAGATTAATACCCCATTATTGTGAATATGTAGGACTTATAAACAGTGAAACGGAGAGTCATTTTAGATTTAAACGATAGGTTCTCCATAGTCCTACTTCAACCTATAATTCCACAACAACAAAATCAGTCTTTCACATCTATGTTTTTATACTTGGAGTTTCTAATATTTACTTGTAACCAAGAAGATGAGTCATTGAATTACAAGTCATATACTTGTATATTTCTGTATCATGTATATGGTCGCAAAATCTCAACACCCAATAATTTTTGAAGTTGAAATCATTAACCTAATAAATGTTAAAAAAGATGAAGAAGAAGTAACTTGAATACACAAGAAAAAAATGTCATTCATATAACTTATGAAAGAAACACAACAACTCGATCGGAAGATGAACCCACATGAAATATTGTCCCAAGCAAAGTTGTGTTGGATTATATTTCGAACAGCGCAGCAACAACTCAATCAGAAGAATGAACACACCTGAAATTTTGTCTCCAACAAAGTTTTAATGGATTCTATTTCAACCAGATCGAGCAGCAACAACACGAGGAAGAAGAAGACACCTTTACCAATTTAATGGAAGAATGTCGTTGAGATTAGGGGAGACAACAATAGGACAAAGAAAAATACACATATATCCATTCAAGGGGCAAAGCATCGCTGAGATTAGCTAGGGCAGCTGGGTTTCATTCATGCTCAGTTCTAGTGGTGATCTGAAGAGATTAGGGAAACTTTTAGGACAAGCTTCTATTTTGAGAATTAGTTTTTTTCTTTTTACTTTTAGAATTAATTTTTTAGCGCCTCAAATTTTGATAAAATAAAAACTTTTCGTATTGACGGAAAGACTTTCCCGCTCAAGCCTCAAAATATGCATCCAATTACATTTAGGGACTAGCTAGTAACTTTTTTAGGGACCGTAATTTAATGTCTTCACAATAACATATACCAATAAGGACCAAAATATAATACTCATCCCAATAGATATACTTTTAGAGACAAGAATATAATATAGACTCGTCCTTAAATATTGGTCTTAATAAAGGATTTTTCTTGTAGTGAAAACTAAAAGTGTTGAAAATTTTGGTTGACAGTTAAAAGGTCATCTAATATTTTTTAAAATTTTCGCGGAAAAAATGGTTCATTAAGTTAAAGATTTTATAATTTATTGTCTTTTTATTAAATTGAGACGGAATGTAAATCCGTCATAATTTTTGTGATGATTTTGTGACGACATATATTCATTTATTTTTATTTGCTATCATTTTGTGAAGGAAATGTTCTGTCACAAAACTTATATTAAATATTTGTTATAAATCTGTCACAAATTCGTCACTATCAGAATTTTAGTAGGTAAAAAAATACTTTTAATTTTTTTTATTTATATAAAATTAATCTGTCAAAATTCCGTGACAATTTGTGACAAACTTCTCCGTTCCAAATATTCTATCACAATTTTACTCTTTTCTTGTAGTGAATGTCTGGTCATTACATAGTTAACTGAAACATAATCCTTCATTCAAGATATGTGAAAATTCTGGTTTATACATATCCTCCATTTGGGGGGCTGATTTTATGTTTCTACAAGAACTAATCCAAAGAGTTTTCAAGTGAGTAGTTTTAATCTAGTAGTGTTGTGGATTGATTTTTTGTTTAGTGATCAGTTAAAGGTGATCTCGCTTCAGTCATTATTTTATGACTTCATAGTTAAGGTAGTACTTTACTATCCAAAATAATTTAATTGATTAGATTTCCAATGGCTCTTCCTTTAATTGTATACCAAGATCATAAAATAATATTAGTGTTCACCTCCTCCCCCGACTCTTCTTGTGATGTTTCTCTCTAGATTGATTAAAGTTTTTGGTATACTAATTGCATAAATGTCGTCAAGGAATTGCAAGAATAGTATTATGTTGTTGTGGTTGTTGTTTTTGAGTATATTTACAGTATGCCTACAACTACATGATACTTATTTTACGTGTCTTTGATGAACCTAAAATTCAGTCGCTAATTCTATTTCTTCTTTGTTTGTCACATGTACACTCGAGAACGCATTTGGAGTTAGTATATGACTCCATCTTTGTCCAATTCAGAGAAGCGACCAATAGCCTACATTATTTGCTCGTGTCTAGCAGCCCTCATCGCATCAATAGTGTTAACGCTTCCTTTTCAGTTCAAAGTTTTTTTACATTTTTTATATACATATATGCGCGGTTACTTCGGTTAACGTTTTACATATTAGTATTTAACATTTATATTTTTGATTGCTCCTATTTGTGTTTGGGTTTGTACAAACCAACTAGAATGATAGTAAGACGCAGTCATTCATCTAACATTCCTCTAATTATTGGGTTTTAGTATGACCATTTGGCTTATGACGACGCTTTCCAATGAAGTTTTCATCTATTATATCTTTTGGTCGTGAAAGCTTAACCTTTAAGAAAAGTGAACTTGGAAACGACTTCCTTTTATCTCTTTAAAAGGAGAATGTATCCATTTAAGATTTGCTTCAATAAGAGTTAATAACGATATTTTTTTAGCAACTTAATGAATGCAGATTTTTGAGGTCCAAAAGTGCAGATTTTAGCTTGAAAATTCCAAATTTTGAGAGGTAAAAATAGCAGTTTTTTTTTCCAGTAAGCATATATTTAGTACAAATATGTATTTTTGGAGCAAAAACATTTTTGTTATGAGAGTCTTTATGACACAGCATTTTGGGATAAAAATGATGTATTTTAGTTCTAAAAGGGTGCAGATTTTTAAAGTTAAAAACATCACGTTTTAAGGGCTTCAAAGTATAGTAATTCATGTATCAAAAATCAAAACCTTGAAGAAAAGAACACATATTTTCTTAGAATTTATAGATATGATTGTATTGGTTAAAATGTTGACTCATTTAGAGTAAAAACGCAACTCTTTGGAGGCCTTTAAGTAGGTAGATTTAAGAGATAAAAATGCAGTTTTTTTTTTCAAATGAAATATAAATACCCTTTTTTAAGATAAACAAGTGTTATATATATATGCTGAAAATTTGTCCTCCTTATTCACCTTTTTGAAATACTTAGGCATCACTTTTAAAACATTTGGAGGTAAGGACCGAACGACCATGAGTTGGGATGGTAACCAATAGATAGGCCTATTTTTATTCTTTACATCAACTTTTATGGAAATATATTTGTTATTATCATTTTTCAAATCAATATTGTTAAAACATTTTTGTTTCTTCACATGTTATTTCATGATTTTAGATATGCCAACAAGTTCAAAATACAAGGTACATACATATATATGCATGCACATAAGAGGTATAAATTCTATATTTTTATATTTAGTTTTCTCTATACATGACCTATTATTTTGTTACACTTCACGTTATTTTTCTTCTATCTACTATCACTTTTTTACAAATGTTACTTATTTTTTTTAATTTGATTTTTATAAATCCCTACACTTTAATATACATATTATTTTACTACATATTTGCACCCGACTACTCTCTCATTTTTATCTTATTTTCTTTCGCGTTTTAATTCTATATATAAATAAAATGACAAGTTTTCATATCCTTTAAACTCAACACTTATTTTGGATACATATGTAAGACACATCTATATTTTTCAACATATAAAATTGTCATACATTTTTAGTACATTTATTTATTTATTTTACTATATGATAAACATACTACTATTGATTTTATTTAATAGACATATATATGTCGTACCTTGTATTTTACTCTCTCTTTTTAAACTATTAAAATTTACTAACCATTGATTCTAAAGCAAATAAATAAAAAAAAATTCCTAATTATATTTTCCTAAATTGAGTTTAAGGACTATCTTCGGATATACTCTGAGGGATGCTTAATACCTTCCCCTCGAGTAACCAAAACCCTTACTCAGAATCTCATTGGTTTCGCAAATCAAAACATAATTTACATTTACATATTAAAAAATGGTTTTCCTAATATTTTCCTTAAGATTTAGGTGGCGACTCTAAAAAAAAAAAACATTTTTTTTCAAAATCAGAGTGTCAGCCATATTATGTTGTGAACTGTTTCGGCTGGTTCGAAATAGGGGTGCCACAATCATTAACTCGGACTAAGTGGTAGACACACTCCTTGGAAACTAACTTTCTTTCCTTAAGGTACGAAATAAAACGACCCTTAGGCACCGCTGAACTACTTTTCCACTCTAGGACTTGTTCACTGGGAAACTGGAACTTGACTACTTGAGTTCTGCAATCTATTGATTCATAACAAGCATGAAACCAGTCCATACCTAAAATGTAATCAAAATCTACCATGTGTAATTCAACTAAATCAGCCATGGTACTCTTGTGATTGATTGAAATTGTACAATCAGGATAGACTCTCTTCGCTAGAATACACTCACCAACAGGTGTAGAAACACTGAAGGGCTCAAGAAGTTGCTTAGGAAGAACATCAAAATTCATCGCAACATACGGAGTTACAAAAGATAAAATCACTCCTGGATCTAGCAAAGCATACACATTAAAGTTCAAGACTTGGATCATAAGTGATAACATCTGGCGAATCCTATTGCTCTTGGCGACTAGTGATAACATATAGGCGGTTTTATCCTCCGCCAATACCGGAAGTAGCTCCTCTAGGTGCAGCTCTGTCTAGTGGGGAAACTAAAGAAGACTAGGCTCTATTCCCTCCATTACCATTACCTTGCTTGTTCTTTGGACATTCTCACATGAAATGACCATTCTGGCCACACTTGAAACATCCAGTGGTGCCCTCATGACATGTACCTAAGTGGTTCCTACCACACCTAGCACATGCAGGAATCTTAATACCCCCTTGTGCCATACTACCTTGCGATTGTCCAGATTTAGCTCTAAAATTCTGGGAATTCTGACTATTGTACTCATATTTGTTTCTTCGTGCAGGTGCACCAGCAGATGATGGAGCAGGTCCCTTCTTTTTCTCTTGGAAGGATGACCGGTTGGCATTACTCTTCTACTGCCCGGACTCATTCCCTGTCTTAACTCTTTTGTTCTTAAACTCTTCTCTACCACTTAGCTTCTCTTCCTCGACCTGCTGCACATAGACTATCAACATTGATATATCCATGTCACCTATTAGCATTACAGCCCTACCTTCCTTACTTGAGAGATGAGACAACCCAACAATGAATAAACTCATCATGCCCTTCATGTCGGCAACCATCTCTTAGCTCACGGGGAAATAAATGCCCCATGAAAGCACTCTCAAAACAGTACAACTCACAATTGATTATGTGCAAGCATAAGTTAGAAAGAAACTTTTTCGAGATAAAACTCTAACACACGAAATGAGTATAGAAGAAGTGAAGGAATTTCCTAAATGTTGCAGCCTCCTAATTATAGATATGACGCGCTTCACACCGATACCTAGGACTCTATAGACACGACTTCATAGACTCCCTATGACACTTGAAACCTGGCTTTGATACCAAGTTTGTCACACCCTGAGCCTACACCCTGGGCAGGACTGACAATCGAGAACCATTGTTGGCCCCAAGCGAACCCTTGGCTTGACTTACTTACTCAGCGGAAACCATGTTTTCCTGTCACTACTAACATTGTAATTTCAAAGGTACTAGTGTTATAAATGAACGTTCAACTGGCCATTAAGGCAAACTCAAGTCTCAACATAAGATGATAATAATGAAAAGACTAAAAAACTAACATCGGACTGCCTATCTATGAAGACTTTAACAACTGAGATGGATGTCGGGACAAGACCTTCGATAATCCTAACAAATGAAATACTAAAAACCAAATGATAGCAAAGGATCCCTCTGGAAAGCAAAGAGGCTCACCAACTGACTTTGAATGCTCAACTGGATCAACGAGGCGCTGGATGATGATCCTGTTTACCTGTGTCTGTATCATAATAAGATGTAGGCCAAATGACATCAGTAAATTGAATGTACGAGTATGCAAGGGGAATTCTAAAACAAGACATAAGCTTGAAAGGAATCTGAAGAACTTACCTGGCTCAACTCAACTCAACATAACTGAACTCATTTCAATATAAAGAAGTTTAAAACAAGTGCAATATAAAGAAAAGCTGTTTAAAACATGATGTCAACTTTGTGTGTATGCAAAGATACATATAACTCTGAAATGTATATAAAAATACAATATCTATGTATATAAGAATACAATTACTTCTAGGGGAGTTTCTCTAACCGACAACCATAACGTAAGCTATTGTGATGATACAACATTTTGCCTCACGCTGCCAGGGTCGTCCTATACCTTGCCGAGGGTATAGAACCTGAACTACAAAGTGGATCTACTAATCTATACTAAAAAGCACTAAAGGAATCATCTAAAAAGTATGACCCTTTTCTACCCATGATGGCTACATGGTTTATGGGGGCTGTGAGTTGTCTGAACTCTCCCACATATCGGTGCTCAATACTACTCCCAACATATAATGCTAGCTCTTATGTTTTAAAACATACTTCTTTCTGTGATTTGAGATAATTGCTCAAAACTTAGATCAAAGGCTATCTTGGAAATCAAAGTTTCCACTCTTTCTTCATTTAGAAAGTGATTACTCTTTTCTGAAAACTAGCTCAAAGGCTCTTTGGAAATCTTAGTTTCCGTTCTTATTTAAATGTGAAAACATTTTAAACTATTTGGGAATACATAGTCCCCATTTACTTCTTTGAAGAAATGAACTTCAAACCTTTATTCTTGACTCTTTACTCAACTTGATCTTTAAGTCTTAAAACAAAGTTAAAAGCATTTGCAAAAGAGTTTTTGAAAAGACTCTAAGAACTTCCTACACTTGGCTCTTAACTTTCCTTGAATTTGAATTGATGGATTCAAGGTTAGGATTCATGTTTCTGGATGATTTCTAGATGTTTAGAAGTCACTTAGAGTAGTTAGAATCAATCAGAAGTGTTAGTAAACTTTAGAAGGACTTAAATAGGCTAAACGACGAAAAATTGGTGAAAAATGACGATTTGAGTGCATCCCTGGCGTGCCGCACCAGCCCCCACATTCTGGAGATGCTTTTGGGTGCACTGCAGGTGCGCTGCTCCAGCCTCTCTTGCGCTATGGTGGTGCAACGCGCCTGGCCCTCCCCAGGTGTGTCTGACAATTTTTTCAACTCATTTTCTGATCCTGAATCGTTTTAAATGGATTCCTTTTCTCAATACTTTCTTAGATTCAGATACCCAAATCATGTACACTAGAATCTAACTCGAAATAGCTCTTAACTTCGCTAAAACGTCTCAAGAAAACCCATCAATCACATGTAAGTTCAAGAATGAAAACAATTCAGAACACAACTCAAGAATATCAAATTCTAACTCTTTTAGGATGAAAATCGCTGAATTAAACATGTTTGGTGCGTGGGTGAATGGACCCAACGCTATGTGATCTCACATACCTCGTAGGGATCACCCCTTGAAGAAATCCACAAGCGATTCCTTACGAAGACGACGAAACTTGAATTTTATTCTCCTTTCTCCTCTTTTCTCTTTTCTCCAAGCCCTAGGGTGAATTCAATTTTTTCTAAACTAACCAAATTCAGTTTTGACATTTAATTAATTCACTAATACGAATTAAATTAGTTGGGTAAGGAAAAGACAAAACTATCCTTTCAAAATCCGGATTGGACTTTCCTTATTTGAACAACCCAATTTCTAGTGGGATTATGTCACTCAACAAACTTGGAATCGTGCAAACTCGGTGGCGTTGGAATGCTTATCCCAGGATCTTTGCAATGATATCTGGAAATACACATAACTCATCCTGAGCTAGAAGTTATGGTCGTTTGAAGTTGACCAAAAATCCAACTTAACAAACTTAACAAATTTCTGAGATTTTATATTCTTTCCAAAAATGACTATTTCCACTTTTTAATTTCTTTCTAGTTCTTTCTAGTTACGAGGTGTTATAATTTCTAACCGTGTCATCGTGTATATACACTATTTGGTCAAGTCTGCCAAATTTAGCAAATCATTAAAAACTTTAAGCTTTATTAACTCATTAACAAGCCTTAATGTTTTGACCTTGTTCCTGAACATTGTCTTCATCATGAGAATGGATTGAGTTGATTGACAATGCCGAACAGTCAGTCACAACTTTGTTTGTCAACTTGAATCTAGATCTTGGGATCTCTAGTCTGCTAGATAGAGTTATTGCCATGATGACTTGTCCTAAGCCGTAAACCCATTCCCTTAGATGATCTTTTAACTTTCTCTCTAGTTAGGCCTTTTTGTAAGTGGATCCGACACATTATCCGTTGACTTTACTATAGTCAATTGTTGATAATTCCACTAGAGAGTAGTTGTTTTCTAACGGTATTATGTCTATCTCTTATATGATGAGAGTTTCCATTATACATCATGCTCCATGCCCTACCTATTGCATCAGGACTATCAAAGTGTATGCATACTGATGCCAAAGGTTTGGACGAAAAAATAATATCTATCAAGAAATTCTAGAGTCTTTCAACTTATTCACCGGCCTTATCTAGAGCACCTATCTCAGAGATCATTGTAGAGTTAGCAATACATGTGTTTTTGGAAGATTTCCAAGAGACTGCTCCTCCACCAAGAATAAATACATATCCACTTGTGGATTTTACTTCATTTGATCTCAGTGATCCAATTTGCATCACTATATCCTTTCAATATTGTTGGATATTGTTATAATGCAAGACATAATTTTAAGTAAGTTTTAAATACCCCAAAACTCTTTCATTGCCATCTAATGAGTTTGATTGGGATTACTCGTGAACCGACCCAGTTTACTAATAGCACATACTATATCTGATCGCATACACTTCTTGATATACATCATACTTCCCAATACTCTAGCACAATCCAATTGTGAGTCACTTTCGCCTTCACTCATTTGAAATGCAAAGAACACATTTATTGGAGTCTTGACAATATTGAAATCCAAATATTTGAACTAGTCAAGTACCTTTTCGATGCAATCAGATCGTGACAATGCTAAATATTTTGGAGTTTTAAGGATTCTTATACCTAAGATCGCATCAGCAACTCCAAGATCTTTCATATCAAACTTGCTTTGTAGCATACATTTAGTAGCATTTATGTAATTAGTGTCTCTACTGATGATCAGCATATCATTAATATACAAACAAAAAATGACTGTGTGATTTTAATGTAAAAACATTTATCACTTCCATCATTCTTAGATCAATTTGCCAACATGGTTTGGTCAAATTTCTTATGTCATTGTTTGGGTGCTTGTTTTAGTCCATAAAGTGACTTAACAAGTTTGCACACTTTCTTTTCTTACCAGGAACCACAAAACCTTCGGGATGTTCCATGTAAGTTTCTTTCTCCGATTCTCAAATTGTTTCTACATTTCATTTAGTGAATTTGGAGGTCATATCCCCCAACCAATAATATTAACATCCGAATGGATGTAATTCTAGTTATTGACGAGTATATATTGACAAGATCAAGACCTTGTTTTTGTCTAAAGCCTTTGCAAAAAGTCTTACTTTATATTTGTCAACAGTTCTATCGACTTTCATTTTCCTTCTGAAGATTCACTTTGAACCCGAAGGTTTATTTTATGGAAGAAGATCAATTAACTTCCAATATAGTTGCTCAAGATTGCATTAATTTCACTATTGAAACCATCTTTCCAGAAGGAAGAGTCTACAGAAGACACAAGAAATGTTACAAAATCATATTCAAAGGAAGTAGATGTCCTTTAACATTTACTACGCTTCTGAATCTCTTTATTAAGTACATTCTCTTTTTTTCTTTCCAAGGTCTTTTAGACCCTTCACTAGACTACTCAAGTCTAATTTTACAATCCACAATCATAGGTCCTATTTTAATCCTTTTAGGAATAGAAACTTGGACTTTTGGCTAGACACCCCCACACTTTGAAGTATTTCAAGTTGGATTTCCTTCCTTTCCATTTCTTATCTGGAATAGATTGTGTCCTGAACAAACAAAATTGCTTTCTTTCTGAAAAGACAAAACTTTTTGTTGTTCCCTTTTGCAGTAAGGATAGTTCATCCACACAAGTCTTGTGGTAAACCTGAATGCAACCATCATTTCTTCAAAGTTTGGTTTTTTTTTTCATTCTGCAATTCCATTAGATTTAGGTGAATAGGACAATAGTTTGATGGATAAATCCATTTTCCAAACATATTTCTGCAAAAGGAGATTTATATTCTCTATCCCTATCACTTCTTATCTTTTTACCAACTGATTTTACTGATTTTCAACTTCAATATTATATTGTCTAGACATTTCTATTGCTTCATCCTTACTATTCAACAAATAAACATAGTCATTTCTAATGCAATTGTCAATGGAAGTTTGTCAATGGAAGTTATGAGATACTTTTTCCCACCATGAGATGGTGTTGATTTCATATCACAAATGTCAGTGTAAATCAACTCTAAAAGATTACAATTCCTTTCAACAGATTTATAAGAATGCTCAGTATACTTAGAATCCACACAAACTTGACATTTTTATTTATTGCACTCAAAGTTAGACAAAACTTCTAAGTTGATCAGTTTTCCTTACAACGTTTTTGTAATTGACATGCCCCAAGTGTTCATGTCACAAACAGTTTGGCTCAAGCAAGTAGGAACAAATAAAAATATTGAGTTTAAAAAGCTCTCCACGAGGTAGCTTTTTCTCACAAATATTTTGTTCCTATTTCTTATAGTTTTGTGTGATACAAACATTGTTTAGAGTCATCACCTTGTCAAATGTCCTTTTTGGAAGGACCTTTCCATAACTTTCAATTTGATTGTTATAGAACTACCCATGAACAAAGTTTCATCGGGTCCAATAAAGGCAAATAGTCCAAATGCTTCTTTTACAAAACATAACAAGTGAGTATTCACCAATATTCATGTCTATACAAAATAGACATATCTTTTCATGAAAAGTCACAACATTTTAAGTGACACTTTTTCATAGAAGAACTCAATCATTTTGAACAAATATACATATAATTTGGTAGTTTCATACTAGTCATACCATATACTAGTAAAAGAGAAACTCAACGACCACAATATCAAATTTACTCCAAGAATTTTGTGAGTCTAACATAATACAAAAGTATCATCAAATATTATATCTAGTGCTCCAAATTTAAATTAGATACTAAGTTTAATTTTTTGTTTGTCATAAGCATAGAACCCCCCACATTATAAATATGATCTCAAAAATAGTTTTCAAGTATTTGAAAATAGTTTTTCCACATAATTTTTTTTTCTCATGCTATCAAAGTGTCATTGACAACATGAATACTCTATTGAAAATATTATTCACAAAAAAATTATAGTGCTTCAATTCTCTTTGACAATCTTTACACAATGTCAAAGTTCATTCCATAGAGGCACAAAATCACAAACTCTAAGCCACTGGTATTTTTCCTTTATCACAAATAGACATACCACTTAGTATTTAAAATACTAACAATAAAGACAAAAAAATTTGTACAATTTGTTTCTATATAACAATGAAGTTTATAGAAAGTCAAAAGTACAACATTGACTTATTATGTGAAGTTTTCATAATCTTCAAACCAATATCATAGTCTAATTTATCTAGAGTAAAAAACTACAAAAGTTTTTAGTCTACAAAAATCAGATACAATTTAATTTCACATGGAGTACAAAACTACAAAAGTTTTTTAGTCTCCAAACAGAATTAAACATATTCTTAGATTATCACATAGATATTCTTTTCTTTTCAAATAGCCTTCCAACTATAATATTTTGACATACTATTTTATCAAACAAAAATGTGCATCTCTCATTCTACACACTAAAGAATTTTAAAGGTAGCACTTTTTGCCAAGGAAAATTCATTCAAAAATCATATGGTTTGCAGATCTTTTTCTAAAGACATATATGATAAATATCAAAATTGTTAACTTTAAGAAACTATTTTCCTCCTTAGATAAATAATAAGAAGGTTACCTGGTGTAATCTTTAACAGAAATACCACAAATTCTTCTAGTACATTCTCACTTCGACCTTGCTAAACAAAGCACCAAATTCTGGAGAAGTAATGCATTAATCTTCTACTTCTATGATGTGTTTCTCTCAATCAGTAGAATACAAGAAATACCAACACTATATTATTTTCTTTAAGATTGTTGTTCATCTTGTATTCCTAAGATACTTAGAACAAAACTTTAAAGAACTTGGTAAAAAACAACAAAGTTTAAAGAGTATTTTCAAAACTAGAAAATTAAAACTAGTAGAGAAAATAGAACCAGAAACATATTAGAAACAATATAAACATATTTTTCTCAAAGAAAGAAAATTGAGCCCATTGAATGCACAGTGTCCCCTTAAGGAAATTATTCCCCTCAAGTACTCGAGGTTAATGGAATATATCCTCCCAGGATAGAACGATCTTACTCACTGGTGTATCGGTACCTAAAACCACGGTGTGAGCAAACCACTCAACGACAGTAAAGTACACTTAGAATATTAGATTGGTAGTAGTAGAAGAAGTCCAGAAAAATTAGTTCAACTAAAATGAGAGGAAATCCCTCAATTTATAGAAAACAAAGGGTAGTGTGAAAATGTTCTTATTGTGCCTTACCGGAAAGGTCACAAACCTTTGAAAAAGTCCACAATCTTTCGTAAAGGTCACAACCTTTAATAAAAGTCACAACTTTTCATCAAAGTCACAACTTTTCATAAAAGTCACAATTCTTCATAAAAGTCTCAACTTTTAATAAATGTCACTACTCTTCATAAAAGTCGCAACTCTTCATTTTCCATTCACACCTTTTAAAACCCAACATATAATGAAGTCACTGTCTTACATAGAGCTAAAAAGAGCAACACAAAGAAGTATTAGTGTTATTCCTTTAAAGAATCAAACCTGAAGAGATTGATTCATTTGGAAAAAAATGGGAACTTTCTCACGAAAATTTAATTTAACAAAATCAACCTCTGCAGGTCAATAGTAGATTTTTTCTCTTTGTAAAAAAAAAAGTAATTAAACTAACCTCCTAAGTGCTTGCCGCTTTAGCGGCCAACGACTCGCTAAAGCGATGGTGGCCTACGTGCCCAAGTGACCACTTTTGCGTCACCTGTAGGTAGTTAAAACCATTTTGGGGTCTTTTTCTTATTATTTTGAGAATCACTTTTTATTCTTTGGAGCTCAATTTTCTGGGGGGAATTGGTGAATATTGCTGAAAATTGTTAGAGCATTGTGTAGGGACTCTCAGGAAGGCGTTGTAGCTTTGTTTCGAAGGTAATTTCTTATTCCCTAGACTATTCCTTACCTCTAAGGGTGATTTTCTTATTAATTCTTGCATGAGTTGGTTTGGCTGCTTTTTGTGCTTGAAATGTGTTTAATTTTGGGACACAAGTTCAGTAAGCTCACTAGGACCTTTTGATGGAGTCAATTTCAGGATTTTCGATGTCAGGTCCCACTTACTCATTTTTTACTCGATTTTAGATCTATCTCAATTTTTTGTGTTTTTGGTGTCAAAACGTGTGTATTGACGTAGTTATTCTATTTTTGATAGCATAGCAACATTCGGAGGCCGTTCTGAAGGGTCAAACTCTGAAGTTGTGATTTTGGTGGCATGTGGTCCTTGTTGAGGTAGGCAATGGTGTCACGACCCAAAAATGGACGTGATGACACTTGTCTATTCCCACCAAGACAAGTCAGCCTCAACCGAACAAAACGAAAGAAAGTGGAAAGATAACCAAGAACAAGATAAAAGTGGAAATCTTATTCTTTCACTTAACACCCCAAAACCTGGTTATCATGTTTACAAGCCACTAATGTAAAAACATAATTCGAAAGATAAATACAAGTCTCAATGTTTTGGTTTCTCAAGTAGGAAAAAACATAGAGTGAAGAAATAAGAAGGCCCACCGGGATGGCAAGCAACTACCTCTCAAAATCCTTGAAAATCCTCAAAAAAGAAGTAGTAGAAGAAGAAGAAGAAGGAGATCAGACTGGTCTGAGCTCAGAACCTACACAAGTGTAGAAGCAAGGAGTAAGTACCAACAACACGGTACCCAACAAGACTCATGTTCATTCTTGTTAGTTTTCTGTCTATTTAACCTTTGTAGTGTTACTTCTTTTCACTTTTCATGTTGTCCTTACTTTTAAAGCTTAGTCAGCCTATGATGCCTATTGGGTACCTGTTGTTTTAGTACTCATACTAGACACTACATCTATTCTATAATGCAAGTCTGAGGAACATTAATCAATGCTGATTTCAAGCCGGTTATGGGAGCACTCGAAGATGAGGGTGAGCACTATGATGTTTTTGATCATACATGTCTCCTTCTAAATAATTGACTTTTCTTTTGCATTTTGAGAAAAGTCTGTATATTTTTTGTGCATTTTTGGGACTTGTACTCTATTGTAGCAACTCTGTACATATAACTATCAGGTTTTGGGCTCGATCTTTTATTTATATTATGTTGGTTTCAACCTTATCTTCCGTTGTCTCGTTTAAATTATTTTTGCATTTCCTATTATTTGTTGTCTTTACCCTGTATTCCTATTACTAGTCATTTAGAGTTACGGGTTGACTTAACTACTGATGGGTGTATATGTCATCATGACCCAAGTTTTTGGATCGTGACAATAGTCTATTCCATGAAAGGTATAATATATTTTACTATAAGACTAAATACTAGGGCATGAGTCTGATATATATATATATATATATATATATATATATAACGTATCGATTGGTTAAAAATTTCCTTGCAGGTCACTATAGATTAAGCAGGTCGCAATCTTATAAAGGTTCAATGGATATAAAGTAATTTGATTGATTCTGGAGGTATTCTACCATCTTAATCAACTTACTGACATACAGAACATGTAGTAGACTTTAATTAGCTTAGGAGTAGTAATGCGTAGTAAATATTAACATGTCTTAGCATTAGTTATATTATTATGATTGAGATTGTAGAATCCAATTCCAATTAAAATTGAGAAGACATATTTATATAATGGAGTCATTGTCTTATGTAGAGATAAGAAAAGTAACACAAAGAATTATTAATTTTTATTCCTTTGAAGAATCGAACTTTCAGAGATCGATTTATTCAGAAATATGCGGAAGATATATTATTGTTGATCCTCTTAGCATATTATCGATGGGGAGTACCACTCATGTTAAGGAATGAAAGAAAGAGATGGCTAAGGAAGTGCATATACTTGCATGGTTGGGAGTTAACCCTGTAGCCTCATATGAAGGTGGTGTTCTTGTCCTAATTGGGAATGAATCATCCCTAGAGGTGGAAGTAAAGGAAAATAAAGACAAGGACCCCATTCTACTTCAATTGAAGGAAAATGTTCATAAGTAAGAAGTGTTGGCTTTTGAACAAGAGGGAATGGTGTGTTTGAGGTACCAAGGTAGGTTATGTTTTCCAGATATTGATGGTATGTATGATACAACCATGTCAGAAGTCCACAGTTCCAAGATATTTGATTCATCCAGGTTCTACCAAAAAGTACCATGACTTGAGAGAAGTCCATTTGTGGAATGACATGACGAGAAATATTGCAGACTTGGTTACTAAGTGTCAGAATTGCCAACAAGTCAAGGTTGAGCACCAGAGACCATGTGGTGTGGACCAAAATATAGCTCTTCCAAAGTAGAAATTTGAAATGATTAATATGGACTTTATTACTGGCTTACGTCGATTTCATCAACAACAAGATTTTATTTGGGTGATTGTAGATCAGATGACTAAATCAGCTCATTTATTGTCAGTAAAGACAACTGATTCAATAAAGAACTACGCCAGATTGTACATCCGTGAGATAGTTCAACTCCATAGAGTTTCATTTTCCATTATTTTGATAAAGGGGTGCTCTTACCGCCCATGGAAGTCATTTTAGAAAGATTTGGGTTCAAAGGTAAATCTTCATACCGGTTTTTACCCTCATACAGATGGCAAGCCAGAGCATATGATCCAAAGTTTAGAGGACATGTTGAGCGATTATGTCATTGACTTCAAGGACAATTGGAATGCTCACTTACCTGAACAGTTAACACTTCCACATTTAAATGTCTCATTATGAAGCTCTTTATGAGTGAAGGTGTTGATCTATGATTGGTTGGTTTGAAATTGGCAAAGTTTAGTTGATAGAGCCATACTTGGTACATCAAGTCGTAGAGAAGCTAAAGATTCTCCAAGAGAGACTAAAAATTGTATAGAAACGTCACAATTCGTATACTACTGATGTTAAACGAAGAGATTTAGAGTTTGAAATAAATGATTTGGTTTACTTGAAGGTTTCACCCATGATAGGTGTCATGAGGTTTGAGGTTTGTAAGGAAAGGGAAGTTCAGCCTCCGTTATATTGGTTCCTACAAGATTTCAACAAGGGTTGGCAATGTAGCGTATGAGTTGGAGCGGTTGTTACATACATTATTTCATATGTCCATGCTTAATAAATTCTTGTGCGATCCATCACTTATTGTGCCCAAAGAGAGTATTAGTGTGAAAGATAGTTTGTCCTATGAAGAGATTTTGATTTTTGACCATTATATTCGCAAGTTGAGGACCAAAGAGGTTGCATCAGTCAAAGATTTTTGGAGAAATCAGATTGCTGAAGAGGCTACATGGGAGGCCTAAGAAGTTATGAGAGTAAGATACCCTCATCTATTCGTCCCTCCAGACGTTGATAATGAAGGTAATGATTTTTCCCTATTTCAGATTCAATGTATATTCATGTGCGAAGCGTTTTAGTTTCAGTATCTGTTGGTGTATTTGAGCCTATGCAATATATTCGTGCCTTGTGCATTTCCTAGATTAGTCATCATTCGAGGATGAATGATCCTAAAGAGGACATATTGTAGCACCTCACAACTTTACTCTTAGAATCTGAATCATTTGTCATAAGTATATGAATTTGAACATGGTGATATCCTACTTGGTCATGGGTTTAAGGTCCTTTACCAAGCTTATCAAGAGTATCTGATGTGATTTAAGGTATAAGGGACCTCTAACACCAAGCCATGTCAAAGCATTTCTATCGGTTAAGTTTTTGCATGAGGCCATGTAAAGGTCAATTTCAATTGAACATATCTCTTAAAAGAATGAAAATTTAGGTGAGCCATGACCTATCAAAGTAAATGTTCATGAGTTTTCTTTCAAACGCCGCCATCTTTGTGTCAATTTGAGTTCAGAGTAAAATGTTATGATTGATTTACTAAAGAAGTTTTAACATGGCAGATGCTTTGCGATACAGAGTGAAAACAAACCTCACTATCCACTGGAATGAAATTTCATTTTTTACAGCTCTTATCATTTATTTTTTAGGGTACTTTTTTTCTTAAAAACCTTAAGGGAGTTATCTAAATGGACCTAAAGGTGTAAGAAATCAGTTTTTTTTTTTATAATTAAACCCTCTCATTTACTCCTAAATGTCTACGCTCAACAACTACAAGAAACACCAAGGCTTAAGATCTAGTGTAGCTTTACTATCATACGACTTATGATAATGTAGTATCCTTCTGATCTTGATCGGCCTATGATGCCTACTAACTACACCATATTTTTGGTACTTATATTGCACTTCTTCATTTTTTTTTGATGTAGCACGTAGTACGAGTGCTCCTTGATGATTCCTTATTGTTTGATACCCTTGATGTTTGGATAATTCTGAGCTCTTAGTATCCAGAGATTCACTGCTTTCGCTCTTTTGTGTTGTCTAAATATGATTATACCATTAGATAAACTTGTTGTATATAACTTTATTCGTGTACTTTAGACACTATTGTACTGGTGACACTGATTAGTCTGAGATTTGGACTTATTTAGGGCTTTGTTTTCATGATTTTATTGTCCTCAATGCCTAATTTATGCTCTAAACTGATGTGAAAGTGTTAATTTGCAGCAACGAAGGCAAGGACATTACAGGGTAAAAAGGAGCGAAAAAGCTAAAGATGTTGAAAAAGGGAAATTCTGGTGATTGCCTAGACCACTCAGCGCACCGCCGAGAGGCTATTCAGCTCGCCAAATGTTACAACATGCCAACCCTGGGGAACAAGCCAACTTGGCGATGGAGAGGGACAGTCGACGACCGTCAAATGGATCAGCGACAACAATCCTGATCACCTAAAGTTACAGAAGTCAAATGGTGCTGAGGCAAGTCAAGAAGGCGATGAAGGGAGAAACTTGGCGCATCACTGACCTGGTCGGCGATGCTCGACTAATACAATCGATTGGTCCTAAGCTGAAAATTTTGTAGAGTATAAATGCGAAATTTTAGAAGATTTGAAGAGAGTTCTGCGAGTCCGAAATTCTGAACAACTGTTCTTGATGTTTAAGACCTTTTTCCTTGAGTTTTTTTATCCCAAACTCTTTTCTTAGAGTTTTTGAGTAGAGATTTCAAGTGTGTTTCGAAGTTTTTGTTGATTTGAAGCATTGTAAAGACTTGGAATTCATTACCAAGCTCATGGACAACATAGTTGGTAATAGTTTCTTACTTTTTATAATGTGTGGCTAAAACCCCATTCTTGGGGGTGTGATTATGTGATTAATTGTCTAAATTAGCTTATGGGTGTTAGTAATTACTGATTTAATTACTGTTTTGAAGTGGGTTCAATCGATAACTGAGGTTTAACTTATGAGTTGTAGTTGCAAATGCAATTCTAGTCTAGTAGTCGATGCTTGCTTGAGAAAGAGGTTTAGAGTCAAGGTTATCAATTGAAAATTGTAGCAATTGGGTCTAAACTCGATCCTACCAATTTAGCTCAAAAGAGTAGATTAATTGAGGTTTTGGATTGTTTACATTGTTATGCTTGTTGAGGTTCAAGAGAACTCACCTGAATCGTAATAGTTGATCGAGGGATGGCTATTGCATCTATAGTCCAGACTACTCACTAAGGCTCAGTGTATTTCAGTAATTGGTAATCACCCGTATAGCAAAATTGACAATTAATCGGTCACATCCCCAAGGATCCTCTCTACTTGATTACTCCCCTATTTTCGTAGTTGTTGTAGTTGTTACTTGACAACCCTAATCCCCCATCTGACAGTCGTTATCAAACTTTACAATTTACTTACTTCATTTCGATAATGTTTACTTCTACAAACGATTAGAACACACAGTCCGAAATTCTGAACAACTGTTCTTAATGTTTAAGACCTTTTTCCTTGAGTTTTTTTATCCCAAACTCTTTTCTTAGAGTTTTTGAGTAGAGATTTCAAGTGTGTTTCGAAGTTTTTGTTGATTTGAAGCATTGTAAAGACTTGGAATTCATTACCAAGCTCATGGACAACATAGTTGGTAATAGTTTCTTACTTTTTATAATGTGTGGCTAAAACCCCATTCTTGGGGGTGTGATTATGTGATTAATTGTCTAAATTAGCTTATGGGTGTTAGTAATTACTGATTTAATTACTGTTTTGAAGTGGGTTCAATCGATAACTGAGGTTTAACTTATGAGTTGTAGTTGCAAATGCAATTCTAGTCTAGTAGTCGATGCTTGCTTGAGAAAGAGGTTTAGAGTCAAGGTTATCAATTGAAAATTGTAGCAATTGGGTCTAAACTCGATCCTACCAATTTAGCTCAAAAGAGTAGATTAATTGAGGTTTTGGATTGTTTACATTGTTATGCTTGTTGAGGTTCAAGAGAACTCACCTGAATCGTAATAGTTGATCGAGGGATGGCTATTGCATCTATAGTCCAGACTACTCACTAAGGCTCAGTGTATTTCAGTAATTGGTAATCACCCGTATAGCAAAATTGACAATTAATCGGTCACATCCCCAAGGATCCTCTCTACTTGATTACTCCCCTATTTTCGTAGTTGTTGTAGTTGTTACTTGACAACCCTAATCCCCCATCTGACAGTCGTTATCAAACTTTACAATTTACTTACTTCATTTCGATAATGTTTACTTCTACAAACGATTAGAACACACCCTTTACTTCTTACTTGAATTCCTTTCCGTAACACTCCATGTGGGATCAATCCCAACTCTTTATTGGTTTTATACTAGATTGCGATCGCCTACACTTAGTATTGGATGAAGTGTAGTTGAGCGTTATCAAGAATGGTGCCGCTGTCGGGGAGTGGTGTTTAGAATTCTCTTATTAAAGTTTGGTTGTGATCTTATTGTATTGTAGTTGAACCATTTTACTTTTGTTTGTTATTGGTTGCCTTTAAACAAGTGACGAGATGAGTTTCAACGGAAGCACAGCTAGCCAGCTTGGACAAAATGATGACATTGGCAACTTGAACGATGTTAATGAAGCTCAGTTGGGTAGTCTGGGTGCTATCCGGTTGCCTCCTGTCATGGGAAATGTAGTCTTTTACATGAATAGCATGATGTTGAAGCTGCTACAATTGAAAGGTTTATTCGGAGGGTTGGCTCATAAGGATCCCCATGACCATATCCGGAATTTTGTGGAAGTTTCTGGACCCTTTTCTTTCAAGAACATCTCCTAAGAGTCTGTCTGACTTCGATTGTTCCCTTTTCTCTGATGGGGGAGGCAACTAAGTGCTTAGCCGACCTACCAAGGGACTCAATTACCACTTGGGATGAACTTACTACGGCATTCTACATCAAATTTTTCCCTCCTTCGAGGATGATGACATTGAGAGATATTATTCAAGGTTTCAAATGCTTGGATGGTGAGCCAATCCATGAGACTTGGCTATGATTACAGAAATTGTTACTCCAATGTCCTACTCATGGACTCCCAAACAACGTCTTGTTACAATATTTCTATCAGAGTTTAGATTCAATAAACAAAGGTGTGGCTGACCAACTCGTCAAATGAGGAATCATGCAGCAGCCATTTAAAATGGCATCTATCTGTCTATCTATCTATCTATCTATATCCTCCGATGAGTTGTGATTTTTTAAAAGGGTTGTAACTTTTCAAAAGGGTTTCCACTATTTCAAAGGGTTGTAACTTTTTCAAAGAAGGGTGACTTTTCTCAAGATTTCTGACTTTTTTAAAGAGCTATGACTTTTGGAGAGTTGTTACATTTCTAAAGGATTGTGATTTTTCTGAAGAGTGTGTGTCTTTTATGACATGGAACAATAAGCACATGTTCATACTACCTATCTTGGCTATTAATAAAAGAATGTTCTAATAGCTTTAAACTACAAATTATCTAAGTTTTCTAGTCTTCTTCATCTTAAAACAACCAATTTAGTACACACACACATATATATATACTAGTTTCTAAACACATACGTTGCACGTGTGTCCCATGTTAGTAAGTACAACTTTTTTAGTAAGAAGAAGAAGAAGAAGCAATAGATGAAGTTCTGAATTTTCGTTGTTTTAAAATAAGAGGAAATTCCTCTACTTATATACAACAAAGGGTAGTGTGAAAAAATGTTTATTGTGCCTTATCGAAAAGGTAAGAAGAATAAGAAGAAGAAGAAAAAGAGGTTCAAAATTTTCGTTGTTTTAAAATGAGAGGAAATCCCTCTATTTATATACAACAAAGGGTAGTGTGAAAAAATGTTTGTTGTGCCTTATCGAAAAGCTTACAACTATTTGGAAAAGTTGAAACCCTTCGAAAAGGTCACAACCTTTCATAAAAGTCATAATTTTTCATAAAAGTTGCAACTCTTCATTAAGGCGCAATTTTTCATAAAAGTCATAACTCTCTTCATTAAAGTCACAACTTTTCATAAAAGTCACAACTTTTCATGAAAGGGCAGGACTAGTTTTGGAAATAAATAAATTAAAAGGGAATCCTAGTTTGTGGTGGCGCCACGTAGGCGGGCCTAGGGTTCTTTATATATATATATATGATATGATTTCTTAAACCATTTGAATTTCAATTTCATAATAATTAAGTTAAGATTTGAATTGAAAATTTCAAGTAGTAGATGAGCATGGAAGAAGATGAGATATATGTTATACATTTCAACTATGTGTATTTTGTGCATAAGAGTGATTCCACCAGAGTTCAATGGGTCAAAGGTCAGTGAGGATCCATAAAACTTTGTGGAAGAGCTTTATAAGGTGTCTGAGGTTATGCATGTTGTTGATGTAGAGTGGGTGTACTTGGCTTCTTATCAGCTCAACGGCGTTGTGAGGATTTGGTATGATTAGTTAAAGAGGACTAGGGGAGAAGATGCAGCACCCTTAGGCTGGACAATGTTTTAGAATGCATTCTTGGGGTGTTTCTTTCCCCAAAAGTTAAGGTAAAAAAAGTGAGGGAGTTCCTCCATCTGAAACAGGGGATTATAAGTGTGAAATAATATAGCCTCCAATTCACTCATCTATCCTTCTATGCTCCGGAGATGGTGGCTGATATGAGGAGCAAGATGAGTTTGTTTATGTCTGGGCTATCCCGCCTATCGATCAGGGAAGGTAAGTCAACTATTTTGATAAGGGACATGGACATAACTAGACTTATGATTGATGTGACAGAGGTAGAGGATGATAAGTTGAAAAACAAAGAGGATTTTTGCAATAAAAGAGCCGAGACAACAAATCATGAATCGGGCCAGCAGAAAACCAAAAATGAGAACCAATCATCTTTTCAGCAGAGGTTATTTGGGCCTCCCCGATCATCATCTAGTGCATCAGTACCAAGGAACAAGAATGATCATAGAAATCAGAATTTTAAGAGGTCAGGGTACTCAGTCTCAAGGTAGTGTGGCACAAGGATCTTCTTGGACCCTTGCTTGTGCTAAATGTGGAAGAAACCACCCAGGAGAATGTCAATATGGCTTAAATAGTTGCTTTAAGTGTGGTTAGATGGGTAATTTTATTAGAGATTTCCCAAAGGGGAGGCAAGGAAATAGAGGCAACAAGGCCCAATCTTCTTCATCAGCTCCAGTAGAAAGGGTTGCGTCAAGGAGAACTACTTCAACATAAGGCAGAGGTGCAAACCGTTTCTATGTGATGGCTAGTCGCCAGGATCAGGAGAACTCGCAAGATGTTGTCACTGGTATGCTCAAAGTCTTTTATTTTGATGTTTATGCCTTACTAGATCCATATGCAATTTTATCCTTTGTAACTCCTTGTTTAGCCATGAGGTTCAGAACTTGCCCCAAATAACTTTTTGAACCTTTCATTGTTTCTACAGCTGTTGGCGAGTCTATTCTAGTAGAATGAGTCTATCATAATTGTACCATCTCGTTCTATCATAAAGAAACTATGGCTCATTTAGTTGATTCAGACATGGTGAATTTTGATGTCATTCTAGGCATAGACTAGCTTTATGCTTGTGATGCCTCAGTCTATTGTAGAACTCTAGTAGTCAAATTTCAGTTCCTAATGAGCCAATTTTAGAGTGGAGGAGTAATTCAACAATGCTTAAAGGTCATTTCATCTCATACCATAAGGCAAGAAAGTTAGTCTCTAAGGAGTGCATCTATCACTTAGTCCAAGTTAATGACTGTAGTGTTAAGACACCATCTCTTCAGTCAGTCCCAGCCATGAGTGAGTTCCCAAAGGTCTTTCCAAATGATCTTCCCATAGTCCTTCTTTAAAGAGAAATATATTTTGGAATAGATATCCTTTTAGATACTCAACCTATCTATATTCCACCATATAGAAGGGCTCCAGCTATGTAGAAAGAGTTAAAAGAGCAATTGAGAGATCTTTTTGATAAGGGTTTCATCCGACCAAGTGTCTCACCTTGGGGCGGTCTAATCTTATTTGTGAGAATGAAAGATGGTTCCTTAGGAAGTGTATTGATTGTCGACAGTTGAACAAGGTCACCTTAAAGAATAAGTATCCCCTTCTTAGAATTGATGACCTTTTCAACCAACTTCAGGGTGACACTTGCTTCTCTAAGATAGACCTTAGATCTGGCTTTCATCAATTGAAAGTGAAAGAAAGTGACATCCCAAAGACAACATTTAGCAGTCGTTATGGTCATTATAAGTTCCTTATTATGTTCTTTGGTTTAACTAATGCTCCTACATCATTCATGTATCTCATGAAAAAGTATTTAATCAATATTTGGATATATTTGTTATCCTATTCATCGTCGACATCTTGATCTACTCGAGGAATAAGGAGGATCATGTCAGTCATCTCATAATAGCCCTCCAAACTCTCAAAGATCAAGAGATATATGCCATGTTTTCTAAGTGTGAGTTTTGGATTGAATGTGTGCCATTCTTAGGCTATATCGTGTTTGGTGAAGGAATTTGAGTCAATACTTAGAAGATTGAGGCAGTGTAGAATATGCCTAGACCCACATCTGCAATTGATGAAAGGATCTTCTTGGTGTTTGCAAATTAGTACAGAAGTTTATTTAAGGGGTTTTCATCTATTTCATCCCCATTGACTAAGTTAACTCAAAATACAACTAAGTTTCAATGGTCTGAAGCTTTTGAGTAAAGTTTTCAGGAACTGAAAACTTGGTTAACTACTGCTCCAGTATTGACCCTACCATAGGGTATAGATGGTTTTGTCATTTATTGTGATGCATCCACAGTGGAGCTTAGTTGTGTGTTGATGCAAAATTGTAAGGTTATAGTGTACGCCTCTAAGCAGCTTAAGATCTACGAGTGAAATTACCCGACATATCATTTCGAGTTGGCAACAACATTATTTTCTCTCAAAATATGGTGTCACTACATCTATATCATGCATGTGGATATGTTTACTAACCACAAGAGCCTACAATATGTTTTCAGTCAAAAAAAGCTTAATCTCAGACATATGAGGTGTCTTGAATTACTCAAGGATTATTACATGAGTATTCTCTACCACCTAGGTAAGGCTAATGTTGTTGCTGATTCCGTGAGCATATTGTCCATGAGGAATGCTGCTCATATCGAAGAAGGCAAGAAAGAGTTGTCTAAGAAAGTTCACAGACTTGCATGTCTAGGAGTCTGTTTGTTAGATTCAAGTGAAAGTGGAGGTTTTATGATGAATGGGGCTGAATCTTCATTAGTGTTAGAAGCAAAGGGTAAGCAAGACAAAGACCCAGTCTTACTTAAACTAAAGGTAAATGTTGATAAGCAGAAAGTGATGGCTTTTGAACAAGGGGGAAATAGTGTGTTGAGATATTAAAGTAGATTGTGTGTTCCAAAGGTAGATGAGCTCTAAGAGAGGATCATGGCAGAAGCTCATAGTTTAGGATATTTGATCCATCCGGGTTGAACAACGATGTACTATGACTTGAGAGAAGTCAAGGTTGAACACCAAATGCCATGTTATGTGGCTTATAACATAACTCTTCTATAATTAAAGTGGAAGATGATTATTATGGACTTCATTACTAGCTTTTAGTGATCTCACATGCAACATAATTCGATTTGGCTTATTGTAGATCAGCTGACTAAATCAACCCATTTCTTATTGGTAAATACTACAAATTCAGAAAAGATTATGCTAGTTTAAACACCCATGAGATAGTCTAAATTCATGGAGTCCCTTTGCCCATCATTTTAGATAGCGGTGCGTAATTCATAGCTCAGATTTGGAAGTCGTTTAAGACAAGTTTGGGTTCAAAGTTAAGCCTTAGTACTGCTTTTCATCTCCAGACTGATGGTGAACCAGAGCGCACAATTCAGACCTTAGAGGATATGTTGAGAGCATGTGCCATGGATTTCAAAGGTAATTGGGATGATCACTTGCCTCTCATAGAGTTTGCTTACAATAACAATTATCACTCAAGTATCCAGATGGCTCCTTATCAGGCTCTTTGTAGGCAAAGATGTTGATCTCCTATTGTCTAGTTTAGGTTGGTGAAGCTAATTTGATAGGACTAGACTTGGTTCATCAAGACATGAAGAAGGTGAGGACTATTCAAGAAGGGTTGAAAATAACGCAAAGTCATCAGAAATCTTAAACAAATGTTAGAAGGAGAGATTTGGAAATTGAGGTTAATTGTTAGGTATATTTGAAGGTTTCACCCATGAAGGGTGTTATAAGGTTTGGTAAGAAAGGGTAGCTCAGTCCCCGATACATTGGTCCTTACAAACATCTAAGAGAGTTTGTAGTGTAGCTTATGAGTTGGAGCTATTGCCAGATTTAGCAGCAGTCTATCCAATATTTCACATTTTTATGCTAAAGAAGTGTATGGGTGATCTTTCACTTATTGTGCCTACCGAAAATATTGGTTCAAGGATAACTTGTCCTATGAAGAGATTATAGTCTAGATTCTTGATTGTTAGGTTTGCAAGTTGAGAACCAAAAGAGGTTGCATCAATCGAAGTCTTATAGAGAAATCAATTTGTTGAGGAGGCAACTTTGAAAGCTGAGATGGATATAAAGGCTTCATATCCTCATATATTTTCCCTAAATTCATGTAACATCTGGCAATACGAAATAATTGAAGAGGCTTAGAATTTGAAATTTTCATTTTTGGAAAGAATTTTAAAGTTTTGGAAATTTTGGCTAAGTATGGAAAATGTGAATTTTTGGCCAACTTTGAACAGC
>NW_006239120.1:777078-777350 GCF_000226075.1 Solanum tuberosum
TAAGTAAAGTTGAGTTTGTTGTCGTTTTATCCTTCACAAACTAAGTTGTTTACATTGTTTACAAGCTTTATATGTATTGCATGTGTCTTATTGCTTTACATTGAGTTCGGTTATTCATGAGTCGTTCAAAGTCAGGGTAAGTGTTCTCTTGTGCTCCCTTAAATCTTAAAGTTGTGGTTTAGTATTTCCAGCTCGCATACTCCTACATTCCATGTACTGATGCCAGTTGGCCTGCATTTTATTATGATGCAGACGCAGGTAACCAGAATATA
>NW_006239120.1:777390-783229 GCF_000226075.1 Solanum tuberosum
TGTCCCAACATCCATCTAAGTATTTTAGAGGCTTCATAGACAGTCAGTCAGTTAGTTTTGAGTCTCTTATCTATGTATATATGTAAATATTCTATTTTGAGACTCGAGTTGCCTTTTGGCCAAATGTGTATCATTTAAGTTGTTATGTCTTTGCATGGCATTGAGTTATTCTGTTGAATAGGTTTCCGCTGAGTTAAGAAAGCCAGGCCAAGGGTTCGCTTGGGGCCAGCAATGGTCTTCGAGTGCCGGTCCCGCCCAGGGTGTAGGCTCGGGGCGTGACAATTCAGTTCTAGTCCAAGATACTAACTCTTATAATAGTACCCTTTTGTTTAGCATGTTGAGTTCGTGAGTTTATGAATTATTTTGGGTTGCTAGAACTTTCCTTACCTTTTTCTTGCTTTGTTTGATCTCATTCGAGGATGAATGTTACAAGGGGGAAATCTTGTAACACCTTGGAACTTGGAAAGGAAAAATATTGTAGAAAAGTTTGTTGAGACTTGTTCTACATAACCCAGTTATGGACCATAGGAAGTTCCACAGGCCGTAGGAAGGGAGCTGTAGAAAACAAGTTGAGTTTTTGAAATATGTCAAGTCCCAATATTATGTTCTATGGATTGTCAGGATGAGTCATAAGAACTTGTACGGGTCGTAGGAGGTGCCCGTTGCAGGGTTCTAGACATAGAAAGAAAAAGTTTATAAAAACTTTAGACCTATGAGAGGACCTATGGGTCGTAGAAAGGTCTACGGGCCATAAGAAGGTCCTGTACAATGGTTCCAGACTTAGCGAGATTTTTGGGCTTGGACTTGATATACGAAAAGAGTCTATGGACCATAGAAAGTTTGATGGCCCATAGAAAGGGTGTCGTGGAAAGTGGATTAAAATCTAAGTCCCTGTAACATGATCTACGATTGACTAGTACAGTCTGTGGATCATAACGATAGATCACTCTAACAGTGTTAATTAATGGTATTTCAGTATTTTTCCACTCTTCCTAAACCTAAACCTCGATGCTTTTACACCTAGTTAAGGGTTTAGGCAGTGTTAGTTATCCTTATTACTTCGTTAATACTTCCAAAGACATAAAGCAAGGATCCAATGGGAAAAAAGCTAGGGTTCCAATCAAATTCCTATCTTTCACCATGAAGATTGTTCTTATAGGTATTTAAGGCTAATCATAGTGATGGAATGAGATCCTCCTCACGCCCTATATCGAAATTCAACCAATAAAAGTTAAATCTAGCGTTATACCCTTAGTTTCGAGAATTCTTGAGATGTGTTATATTATTTATTCCAAATTCTAAATTCCTCATTATGAGTTGCTATTTATTATGCATTGATATCCTTGAGTTGTTGTTCATATCTATATTTCCAATGAACCCTAATTTCTGAGTTTTGATTGAGAGTCTTTTGAACAAGCATCTTTTTGTCATAAATAAATTTTGAGACGTTATAACTGAGTTCAAGAGTAAAGGCAAAGACAAATTTTGAGAAGAGTTTAAGGGAACTATATGATTCCTAAAAGTATCATTTTTACATATATAAAGAGTATATTTCTGAGAAAAGTAAAGAGTTTTCAAAAAGATTGAGTACAGAGCAATTATCTCTTAAAGAGATCCTTCTGAGAACTTATCTCAATGAGAGAGTACTTTTTCATTGAGCATTGAGTTATATATATATGGAGTAGTATTGAGCATCGATATGGGAAAGATTCCAGATAACTCACATTCTCCATAAACCACGTAACCAGTGTGGGATATGATCGTACTTATATTTGGGCGAATCCTCAGTGTTTTTGAGAAGGACTATTATATTGATCCATGAGTTGAGTATGTTCTATGCCCCGCCAAGGTATAAGACAGTTCTGACAGCGTGAGCGAGACACTGTTTCATCACTCTCCCAGATAGAGTAAGTAGTATTTCATTGCTATATTTATATATGAACAGTTAATTGAGTTGAAATATTTATTTGTAAATCTTTTAAATGATTTCATCTCTACTTGTGTTTCACATTCAGTTGAGTATCTTGCTTCAGCTTCTTCTATTCATTTATTGAATTTCCTCATCTATCTTACATTCTCTTACATACAATGTACTGATGTCATTCGACCTACATTCTTTTATGATGTAGATACAAGCATTCAGGATCATCAGCAGATGCTCTGTTGAGATGACGTTGCACTTCTTGCTAGCTTTGGTGAGCCTTCCTTGCAGTCCGAAGGATTTCATTTTTGTATTTACGTTTAAAAGTTTTGAGGTGTCGTGTGTCTTGTCTCGATATTCATGTTGAAATATAGAGGCTTCATAGATAGTTAGTATTGAGTTACTTCAGTATTTCCTTTAAACTATTTTGGCAAACTATTATTATTTTCAGGGTATTTTCAGACAAGTTTTGAGTATACTATTTTGAGAAGTTTTGAGACTTTTGAATTTAAATTCGGTTTTAAAGCTTAAATTGGCTTGAGTTATTCTTCTGCTAAGTAGTCAGCCAGGGAAAAGGTTCGCTTTGAGATCAGGAATGGTTCTCGAGTGTTTATTACGTCCAGGGTATAGGCTCGCGGCGTGACAAATCCCAAGTACCAAGTTGATTTAATTCTCTTTTAAGGTATGTGGACCTTATTGATCTTTCATTAAGTGTATTGAATCTTGTATGCATTGTTGCATGATTGAGAGTAATGGGAATTGTGAAGGTCCTCGTTTATTATTCTTCATTTTAAATGTTGCCCGAATATTCGTAGTGGTCATCTGGGGAAAAACAAATTCGTTGATGTGTAATAATGTGTGATGTGCCATTAGTGACTTGAATGGTTAAATTGACTTACTTTTGATGATGTATCATGATTGTGTGTGTGGATTGGTTATTGATTTGTAATTTATCATCTCCATATTATACATGTGAATTTTCTTATTTCCACTGGTTCTGAAACACTATTGTGAGATTTGGATTCTTGATATGCTGATGGGAGATGGTTGCGGCGATTGATGTTTATGTCGATAGAAATTGATTCCAGCTATTGATGTTTATGCCGATGGAAATGATTTCGGTGATTGATGTTTATACCGACGGGAAATGGTTCCGACAATTAATTTCTATGACAATGGGAAATGGTTCAGGTGATTGATGTTTATGCTGATGAGAAATTGTTCCAACGGATGCATGGAATAATATGTCTCTCATGGGTGCTTCTAGCCAGTGAGTGTGCAATGAATGCATGAACATATATGTCCTCCATATATCTCAAGCTTTTAGTCAGTGGGTGTGTACGAACAAGATAAGCATGTATTATTCTATATGACATTTGCATTTGCACCTCATTGGTATTCTTGACTTTTATGAGTGCGTTGTTGTGTTTTCATGGCTATTTGAATTTGAATGGTTGTGATGATATTATGGGGTCTCTAATTTGTGAATTATGATGTATTATTTGAAACGTGTTGCTCCATTACTTGTGAAACTGTTAGGATGAACTTGTTCTGATTTCTCTGCAGGTTGTAATATGAGGATGTTCGGAAGGTGTGACAAGGTGCTTGTGTTTGGTATTACTTTACTTAGGGTTAGATAGGGATGCTTGCTGTGTATAGTTGATTTTTGATACTTACTCCCTTGCTTTGTTCACTTGTGTAGGTTACGAGCCCGAATTGATAATTTTCTCGCATCTTCATCCGAGGCTTGCTTTTAGAGTTTGCGAGGTAGCTGCTTGTCTTCTCGACAGATGTCACTTAGCCTTTCATTGTGTCCTTGATCTATTCTAGATATATATAAATTTAGACTTGTGTTTCTTATAAATCTGTTATAATACTATGGGGATTGTACACATGACACAAGGTTTTGGGGATAGTTTTACTATGGTATGAGTTCTTCATACTTATGTTATGTTTAATTCTTAATATCTTTCTTGCTTATGCATTTAGCCTTAACGAGGGTTGAATAGGATGACCTGTCTTGGTGGGATAAGGCAGGTGCCATCACACCCGAATTTTAGGTCGTGACATGTTAGCACCCTTGGAAGTGTCAAGGATTATGTTGTGACTGTTAAGCGATCAATAACTCAAGTTTTTTGCAGCTGCAAATTGTATGAAATTCTGGGTATACAATGTAGACATGCTTTAAAGATCCTGGACATACTTATTAAAAGGATAGAATTATGTGACTAACATATATTAAAGAGGTGGACAACAAATATTAAAAACATGAATGAAATGGATGTCATTCTTGTAGAAAAAGATATTGATCCAAAAGTTGAAGTTAGTGCAAGGTATAGGCATTTATGCCATACTTTTATCCAAATTTCAACTGAAGCTTCATAATCCAAAGAAAGGTATGAATTGCTGTAAAACGTACTAATGAAATAATTGGGAAGTTAAAAGATATGAAGAAGAGAAATGAATAACATGATAAGTCAGCTACAAGCAATAGTATTCAAAAGTAGCCGAGTGAAATAGTATTTATTGACAATACATATGTTATAAAGGTGGCTGGGTTATATCCGGAATATAAACAATTTAATATCACAAAATCTGATAACGAAAAATTAGATCAATTAATAGATAATATATCTAAAATAGAATATAAATATATTCAATATTTAAAGATACAATGAATAGCGAGAATAACGAATATAAAGAAAGAATTATTGAAATAATCATGGCGAAAAGACAAGAATTAGAACATAGGCAAAATAGACTTAATAATAACATATTCGCGGAAATTTGTAAAAAATCTGTAATAGCACAGAGAAAAACTAGAAACTATTTTTTTATCTAGAGATACAAATTGAAAGTTTAGAATATAAACTTCAACACAATCTATAAATGAATAAGGAAGAATACGCAATAGATGAAAAAACATATGAAAACTATGACAGATCAAAAATAAAAATAATATTTTCTAATCTAGGCAGAAGATATAAGAAAATAGGTGACAATCTAAATTTAATGTTAGATAAAGAAACGGTAAAACTAGAAGATAGTTTAACTGTTATGATAAGAATAGCAAAAGAAAATGAAGAAATAGATAGAAAAACGGAAATTGAAAAAATAAAACAAAAAAGGAAGTACAACAATTAGAAGAAGTAAAAAAATATAAAAATAATAGAACTAGAAAAAGAATTGGCAATATTAAAAGAAATGTATGAAATTAAACAAAAAGAAAAAGAACAAAAAACAAAATTAGCAAATGAGATAATTAAATTTAAAGAAAATTGCAATTAGAATATGAATTAGAAGAGAAAGAAGAAAATAGCCAAGATAATCTACCCGAAATAACAATTGATGAAATAAACGACGATGATCTAGATTAACAACATTCAGAAAGAAGCGAAACATATACGGGACTTTTAGCAAACATAGATAATACAAAGAATTTAGAAATAAATACAGGAGACGTACACATGGATGAAAAACCTACCACATCAGGAGTAAAAAACCCAAAAAATTTAAATCCAAAATATTATAATGAAAACTATGAACAATATGATACAGAAAAAACTACATGGGACAAAAGATTAAATAAAAAATGGACTCTTAAACCAATAACTGGACAACATGATTTTTTAAATTTAGATTGTGTAGCAGATATAAATAAAACAATCCAACTATGGATACGATATATATCAAAACAGTTAATAGATAATAAAATAGCAATGACGGAAACACCAGGATATATAGAAAGAATACTTATAGGAACAGTAAAATTATGGCTACAAAATTTATCAGACGAAAGTTTTAAAACTCTAAGAAGTAATAAAAAATCTAATGCCGAATTAGCTACTACAACTATGGAAATATTATATAAATACGAAGTAGCTATAAGAAATGAATTCAGTAGTATGACAACAGAAG
>NW_006239120.1:783836-784869 GCF_000226075.1 Solanum tuberosum
AGATTGTAAATTACCTAAAAATTCAAAGAAAAAACAAATATCAGAAATAACAATAAACGATGAAAAATATACGCAGAGAGAATACATAGATTATGAATTAGAAAGTGAAGATAGCATATATGGAATATCAGAAAATGAAATAGATGATGATATAGAAATAGAATCAGATAATGAATTCTTTAATATAACAAATGACTGAAACATATATACAAATAATAAATAAAGAAGAACATCAAGACGAAGAATCTTTAGAACAAAAAATAATATTTGATAATAGTATATTTGAACAAATAAAAGGAAATGTATTAGACTTAAGCGTAGCAAAAAAATTCGAAATACCAACAATAAGAAACTAGTTTAAACGACAAAAAGAAGAATATTATGTAGTAAGTCAAAGAGAACATATCGTAGATTACAAATACACCAAAGAAAAGGCTAAAATACCAATAATAAACAAACGAATAATAGATAAAGAAATACAAGATATTAAGGCTAAAAAATTCAATTAAATATGTACATTTAGGAGAAACAGAAATACTAATAAAAGCATGTTTCAGAGAAGGAATAGATACACTCATAGAAATATACTTAGCAGATGATAGAATCATACAATCCATAGAAAAAAGTATAATAAGCGCAGTAAATGGTAACCTCATATACCAAAATTTTAAATTTATAGTAAGTGCTAACTACTTAGTAGCAATAAATGACAGAAATATAGATAAATCATTAGTATTATATTGGAAAATGTCAGGAATAGAACTTGCCCCGAGAAGTAAAATATTTACAGCTAGATGCAAAAACTTATATGTTTTAACAACAAAGACATAAAATAACAGACAAAAAATAAAATAAAATAAATAAAAATAGAAGATCCTTTTGAAAGAATAGTCATAGTCATAGACAAAAATGACTATAGTTATAATGAAATTGACATAGAAGAAGATTTAGAAATAGTAAAAGAAAGATTAAGCACATCAAAAAGAATGAACACAAACTATGAAATACCACAAATCTCATCAAAAATGAGTAT
>NW_006239120.1:786681-786863 GCF_000226075.1 Solanum tuberosum
GCATAGAAGAAAGTAAAGAAATAAGAAAATTATATTTTACAAAATTACCAGAATCTTTTAATTCAAAAGTAATAAAAAGTTGGAACAAAGTAGAATTAACAGATACCTTAGGAGCTAGAATAAAAATTCGTACAACGATGGTTTATGGAACTATGTGAAAAACATAAAGAAGAAATAAAAAT
>NW_006239120.1:791632-792266 GCF_000226075.1 Solanum tuberosum
TCTGATACAAGTGGTAAAGATAGGACTAACAAAAGATATGATAATACCAGAAGATATCGAACATCAACCAGAGATACAAAAAAACGAAATACCCAGTTTTTATGCCAATAAGAGAATAGTTGGTATATCAACCATTATACAAGAGCTAGCAAATAATTATTTAAATGGAAACACTATATGAAGCTTCTATGCAAGAGATCAATTAATGATTTATTCCAATTCAAGGGAGCTAAGGAAAGCAGATATGGATGAAGTCCAAAAGATGGATTTTATCATTGCTAAAACCAGAGGAACGACCTACGACAAGAGCACTAAAAACAGGGTTTATTTCAACAGAGTTATTAACCAGATATTTCAAACTAATTGGACACAAATACCCTGATCACATATGTTCAAAGTGTAATGGAGAAGATAACATAATTCCAGATGTCCAACTGGAATAATCAACGAAGAAAGAAAACAAGAAGAAGAAGACAGACAAAGAGATAAGAAAGGAAAAAGTTATGTAAGTAAAATAATGTAAAATAGATGCAAAGTTGTAAAATAGTCAAATAAGTACGTAGATAAGGTAAAAAAAATAGTGTATGTCATAAAGTAGGTATGGGTCATAAAGTAAATAGTGTGCAAATAATGA
>NW_006239120.1:792964-801911 GCF_000226075.1 Solanum tuberosum
ATATTGGACAGAATCTATGGAAGATATAAAACTATTAGAACAATTAATGGAGGAAAATTTATATATGCACCGAAGAACCCAAGATATGTTATATCTAGAATATATCATAAATAATATTAAAGAAATATTCAGATTAAAACAACTATCGGAAGAATATTACAATAAATATTATTACATTTTACCATCAATTCCGCAACCCTAAAAAATAATATTAAAGAGATATCAAGATTAAGACACTTAACAAAAAATATTATAATAAAAATGGTTAAAATAAATTACTCACCTATCACAGTACCACCTACCACACTACCATTTCTATGAATTCCTCAACTAGATTAAGACACTTAACAAAAAATATTATAATAAAAATGGTTAAAATAAATTACTCACCTATCACAGTACCACCTACCACACTACCATTTCTATGAATTCCTCAACTAGATTAAGACACTTAACAAAAAATATTATAATAAAAATAAATTACTCACCTACCAAACTACCACCTACCACACTACCACTTCTATGAATTCCTCAACTACCAGTTCCGCACCGAAAAATGGTTTGAAATTTATTTGTCCATCTGTGTTTTAGCGGTAATGTAAAATGTAATTCAATTGCATTTGGCTTTGTTTTTTTAATCACAATCAACATCTGAAAGAGGTTGGATTTGGAGTGGAAATTAATTATAGTTGTAGACTCAGACAGTGAAAAATTCTAGTTGGGATCCTATAAGGTTGGTGAAGTGAATATTTGATACATGCTTTCATAATATATTGAATACATCGTAACAACTTATACTGGATACACAAATACATGAAATTGTGAAATTCAAATATTTGATACATGCTTTCATAATATATTGAATACATCGTAACAACTTATACTGGATACACAAATACATGAAATTGTGAAATTCAAATATTTGATACATGCTTTCATAATATATTGAATACATCGTAACAACTTATACTGGATACACAAATACATGAAATTGTGAAATTCAAATACATTGTAAAATACATATATAGAGAATGAGTGAGACCGGAAAGGCAAGCGAGAGAGCCAAGTGTATCGAAAATACACGTGAATCGTATTTTAATACAGTGAATCTGGAAGACATTAGGCCTAATCATACTCATGTGTATTTAGGAATGACAATCGGGCGGGGCAAAAGTGGGGCGGGAGGTGGGAAGGCTAAGACATATGCGGGGTGGGGTGGGTTTAGACATATAAGGAGGCGGAGCCGGAGCCGGGAAGGGCGGGTAAAAACTAAATTTTCTAAGCTCAATGCGGGTGCGGAGCGGGGATGGGTTTGAAAGAATACAAGCCATTTATCATTTTAATTTTTCATTTTTGGGTCTTTCTGCAGTCCAGAAATGCATAAGCTTACAAATTAATTAATATTTATGATTTATGTTTGAACATGTTCATTTATGACAAATGTGGTTCAGTTAGTCAAAAGATGCAAAGTTTTGTTTGTTAATCGAACTCACCATAAGGCCTTATTCATTAATAATTAAAAATAATTTTCCAAATTTTAATGGTGTGGCTGCTGAGATAACCAAGCAGTGTCGAATGAATTTTTGCTAATTAAGAAAATGAAGAAAGAGAAAATCTTAAATGTGGCGGGGTGGGGCGGGTCTATGTGGGGCAGGGTGGGGTGGGTTGAAAATTTAAAAAAGTTGATATACGGGGCTTCGCTAATTAAGAAAATGAAGAAAGAGAAAATATAAAATGCGGTGGGGTAGGGTGGGTCTATGTGGGGCAGGGTGGGATGGGTTGAAAATTTAAAAAGTTGATATGCGGGGCGGGGCGGATTGAATTTTTTGCGGGTTAAGCTAAACCCGCCCCGCCCCCGGTCCATTCCGTCCCATTGTCATCCCTATGTATATCTGAGCCATCAGATACATGTATGTATAAAATTTTAAAAAATATTGTTTTAGCGAGTAATTCAGACCAATAATATTGTGTTTAACGTTGTTTACAAAAAATTCAATATTAGGCTCGCAAATGGTCCTTTCTACATCTATTATAAGAGAAAGTAATTGTTTGTACCAATTACTTTCCTTTTTGTTTTAACAAAGGTAAATTACTGAAAGTATATATAAGGGTACTTTGGTAATTTATTTTTGACTTAAGGGTTTTCCATCTCACCTTTGGAAGGCGGTGAGTGTAACGGCGTACACACTTTCCTTTCCCCTCCATATTCCCAAGATATGGATTGGAGTAGGCTACTATGACTCAACATTTTCTCTCTAAAGAGTTTTGATTTTTAATATAAAATTGATTGATATAGATTTCTTATAACCATGTTGATGGGCCTTTACTCACGTAACTTGACTACTCATGTTATCTTTCACCTCTCACAAGTAGAAGATACTAGGTAACTCTGTCCACCAAGGTATTGTCCAATGCGAAGAATTATCCTAATGTTTTTATATTTCTACTAGAGATTTAACTTGAAACCTCATCTTTCTCAACCCACTTCATTTGTCACTAGGTCATACCATTGGTGCGTTGATACATATTATAGATTTAAGATTTCAGGAAACTTTATCCGAGACATTTTTCAAGTCTTCGCATGGCTTAACTATCTCAACTATATACCGTTAAAATCATCTTTGTTATTAACTTCATTAGTAAATTATCCTCTACGATAAAATATTAATGATATATAAATATTTTCTTCACACAATATACCATACATATAATGAGGTGATTCAAGTGTTAGGTTAAGCTCACCAGTCAAATTTAACTCACAATTTCTATTGTGTCACATATTTCTTCATTTTGAAAAGTGTAATAACCTTCCTAGTCATTTCTATGTTATTGCTTCCTTCTTATTGCTTAGAGAGTTTCTATAGTGACCGTAAGTCATTTATCACCTATGGGGATAGACAAATCGATAACCTGGTCGTTTATTTGGATCCTATGCAAGTTTCTATGTTTTGGAGTTTTAAAAACTTGAACAATTGGCTTCGGTTAACAGTTTAGGAAGACGACCTTAGACTGAAATTTTGATGGTTCCATCAGTTCTGGAACATCAAGCATTGCTTAGAAAGACCCTTAGTGGGGATCTCGAGGCTTCCGGGATCATCCTAGGCCACCTTGTAGAGTTTGGGTGTGGGATCCAGTACATTTCATTGAGGCAACCTAGGTTTGAAGTTCCGACATTTCTGTTGAGTCAGAAATGTCTAATTTGGTGGGTTATCATATCTCATTTGTGTGCACAGGGTTTTGAATAAATCACGAGCACCCCGTTGAAAATTTCCAAGTTGGGCTAAACAAACTGATGTGCATCAGCAATATAACCAACTTTTGGTCATCACATGCGCGAGCTGTGAGTCACATTCACGGATGCCAATGGAGTAGGTCTCCGCATTTACGAGGCCAGAGCTGCATTCGCAAAGTCTAGATGAGTTGCCTTCTGCGATGGCGGTCAAGGCTCAAAGTTACCGAAGGACAGGGTGGTTGCCTTCCGCTTTTGCAGCCCTTCTTACCATGTTTGCGACCCTTATTCATGCGTTTGCAACCCTTTTTCCCGCGTTTGTGGAGGGCTATTTTCTAGTCTCTTAATTAAAGACCAGACGTGAACCAACTCCTATTTTTAAACTTCAAGCTTTGATTGTGGGAACTATACTTCTTCAATAAGAGTGATTTTAGTTGCATTGTGTTTTGAAAATTTGGGCCTACGCTTTTGAGTGATTAAGGAATTTTGGGAAGTGCAAATTCAAGGTAAAATTCACCCCATGGGGGCTGCCCTAGCTCTCTTTATGGTGATTAACTTGTGTTTTTCTTGCATGTTGTATTTTGGGCTATTTCTGATCTTGAATTGTGTCACATTTTGGAAAACAAGTTATGTAAGCTCAATTAGACCTTTTAACAAAATCAAATTTGGAATTCCTGGGGTGGGTCCTACATTCATGTTTTGACTCGATATTGGATTCGTCTCCAATTGTTGTGTTTTTGGTATCAAAATGTTAGTATGATGTTGTGATTCTTTTTTTATAGCATCGAAATTTGAAGATTGTTCGGAAGGGTAAAGCTTCAAAATTGTGATTTTGGATCACGGGCGGTCTGCATTAAGGTAGGCTATGTATTTTCGGTCCTTAGACCAAACTCGAGAATGTGAATTCACGTTGATTAGTTGGAATTTGGGTTGGGTTAGTAGTTGATGCATGTTAGTTGCTTAGAAACTTTTGCTCTCAATAGCACATGCAAGTGTAATACAATGGCTCTTTCATAACCAGATTGTCGAACCCAAATGACTTATGGTCAGTTTATATTCAATTCAACTAAATCAACAATTTAAAGAAAGTATTTCCAAGAAACTTTTGTTTTCTATCTATACTACGATTGCAAATAATTAAAGATTAAAATAAAAAATAATGAACAACTTACTTTTTGGTATTAAAACAATATAGGGACAATTCCAAGGCTTCAATATGCTAGGAATTCATGTATTGCATCTCTTTCATGGATTGCTTATAGTTATCAAACTGCTAATTTATATGATTGATATTATGATCATGATCTCTCGACTCTAACCACTTACCTCAGCTGACTGCCTAACTACATCGTTGAGGGAGGATAGGCAGACCCAACTAAGGAGCATTTATTTTTTGTCCTATCTCTTAACCAAGCACGGTGTTTGTCCAGGTGTCAATCTTTAAAAAGAATCTAAGCAAGTGGTATGTAGGAAAGATCACACTTCTTGTATCCTTTGGTCTATCTACATATTCGTCTCTCAAGTTCAAGGATAGAAAATGAATTTATCTCAATGGTAGCCAATCATGAAATGCTTAAACAAGAATAGAAGAGTAATTTATATGATAACCAAATTAATCCATAAAAATTGATATTCAACAATCATCCATGACTACAGCCCTAGACCAAAGTCTTTTACCCGTTCATAATCATAACAACATAACCATGATTGTTTTCATGTAATTCAAGACTAAAGAAAAAGTAAAGGATTGAAACATAAGATGAGTTGTTATCCCTTGCTCTTGCACTTGAAAAAGAAGAAGTCCCATAAAAAAATAAACCTAGGTTCCTATTTATAGAGTTTAGGGAACTAATCCATTCGACTATTTGGATTTGGAATCCTCAAAAATTTGAAATTTATCGGGGAAATCGATGGCAAGGTGCCTGAATTAGGCAAAGAATTGGAAGCAATCACTGGGCAGCTGTCCCAGTGCCATGCCGCTGCGCGAGTGATGTGCCTCAGATCTTTTGGGGCTAGAATGACACGCCACATGTGAACTTGTTCAAGGGTAGAGAGAAACTTATCAAACCATTCATATTCGCTCTGTTTCTTCAACTTTTTGTGGGAAATGAAGAGGTGGTTTTACTTGAGGTGCAACTCTTTCTTCATTCAAACTCTGACCAACTTTTCCATTTTCTTTTCTCCACTCACTACTTTGGTATTCCCCCTCCTAGTTCTTCTGACTTTAAACCACTATGGGTACTCAAAACATTCACTTGCATAGGATTTGGGTCTGTATTGCTTGGAATACCTCCTTATGGGCATAAATTTTTAGCACTACGAAATTGTCCAAACTATTTTTCAAAATTTCGAGCGGACAACTAGTTGTTTCTCAAATATTTTCCAAAGGAGATGACTTGAGTTATTGAAGAATTACGACATCGGTGCCCTTTGTCATTCGGGTAAAGCAAACGTGGTGGAAAATGCTCTTAGTGAACTATTGATGGGTAGTGTTTCTCATGTTGAGGATGATAAGAATGAGTTAGTACGTGATGTTCATTTATTGGCCCGATTGGGTGTTTCCTTGGTTGATTCTAATGACGGTGCTATGATTGTTCAAAATAGTTTGGAATCATCTCTCATTTCAAATGTGAAGGCTAAGCAAGATCTTCATCCGGTTATAGTTGAATTCAAGAAGTTGATATCCG
Source organism: Solanum tuberosum (assembly GCF_000226075.1). NCBI lineage: Eukaryota > Viridiplantae > Streptophyta > Magnoliopsida > Solanales > Solanaceae > Solanum > Solanum tuberosum. Next base: position 798,881 of record NW_006239120.1, read on the forward strand.
AAAAAAGCCATTGAGGCTTTCTCCTAAGGAGGAGATGATGTCCTCTGATACCAAGGTATGTAATGTGTTCCAAATGTTGATGAGTTGAGGAATATGATTTGAACATAAACTCACAATTCTCGATATTCTATTCACCTGAGAGCCACCAAGATGTACCACAATTTTCAAAAGGTCTATTAGTAGAATGGGATGAAGAAGGATATCACGGAGTTTGTAGCTAAGTGTCCTAATTGTTAACAAGTAAAAGCCGAGCATCAAAAACTGGGTGGTTTGTCTCAAGATATTAGCATTCCTACTTGAAAGTTGAAAGATTTGAATATGGACTTCATTAGAGGTGTACCTCGAACTCGTCATTAATTTAACTTGATTTGGGTTATTTTGGACCGAATGATGAAGTTGGCCCATTTCCTTCCCATAAAGACTTCAGTCTTAGCTGAAAAATATGCTAAGCTTTATATTTGGGAAATGGTAAGGTTGCATGGAGTGTCCTTGTCCTTTATCTCCAATCATGGTACTCAGTTTCAGAAGTTGTTCCAAATGGTTCTTGGTACTAAAGAGAGTCTGAGCATAGCTTTTCATCTTCAAGCTGATGATCAAACCAAGCATACTATTCAGACTTTGGAAGATATATTGAGAGCTAGTGTGAGTTACTTCAACGGTAATTGGGATAATCATTTGCCTTTGATTGAGTTTGCTTATAATAATAACTATCTCTCAAGTATCTAAATGGATCCATTTGAGGCTCTGTATGGTAGGAATTGTAGGTCTCTTATTGGTTAGTTTGAAGTTGCTGAGGTCTCTTTGATAGGGCCCGAGTTGGTGTATAAGGCTATGGAAAATATTTGACTTATTTGAGAAAAGTTGAAAATGACTCAAAGTCGACAAAAGTATTTTGCCAATGTAAGAAGAAGAGATCTTGAATTTGACATTGATGATTGGATTAACTTTAAAATGTTACCAATGAAGGGTGTGATGAGATTCAGGAAGAAAGGTAAACTTCAGATTTTGAGGCTTATTGGAAAGGTTGCTTATGAATTAGAGTTACCTACTGACTTAGCATCGGTACATCCGGTATTCCATGTCACTTTGTTAAAAAGTGTGTTGGAGATCTGATGTCTATACTACCTTTGAAAATTTTGGGATTTAAGAAAAGTCATTCATATGAACAGGTTTTGGTTGAGATTTTAGACCGTCAAGTTCGAAAGTTGAGAAACAAAGAAGTTTCTTTCGTAAAAGTTCTTTGGAGGAATCAATTAGTTAAGGGTGCTACTTGGGAAGCCAGAGTCTATATGATATCCAAATATCCTCATTTCTTTCCATATTCTCCTATTCTAACTTGAGGTATTAGTTACTCATGGTTCGTCCTTTGGGATTCATGCATTTTAGTCATTCTCTTAGTCCCAATGCTTGTTTATGAAAACCTAATTTTTGATGGTATAATTTAGCTTGGAGTGATTTCTCCTTGTTCAAGTGCATTTTGATGTGAAGTGAATTCTTGTTGGGTTGTTAGTTTCTCTCAGTACTCTATTCATGCTAGATTGAGTCCCATTCAAGGACGAGTGTTTGCAAGAGGGAGATAATGTAACACCTCAGAAATTTGGAAGTCAAATTTGGAAATGGAAAGTTGCTTTTTTACACCAATGCAGTCTATGAGTCAAACCTACGGCCGTAGAAAGTCCTATGGGATATAAGAAGGAAATCGTAAGACTTGGTTGGTGTTTTGGAAATGTCAAGTCTTTGATGTTTGACCTACAAATAAATTGGATGAATTCTAGGTTGGTTGAGGGGCCATAAGATGTGCCCGTACGGTGATTCACATAATTGATTAGAGACCTCATGACTACGAAAGGATTTTGATAAGTCGTGATATGATTTACAGGTCGTAGGAGGGATCCATATAAATGATCTAGACTTAGTGAATTTGTTTACTTGGAACTTGAGGACTACGGAAGGGGTCTACGAATTGTAAAATGGTTGATGATCCTAGGAATGATTTGTGGGACTTGGCTGGATTTTAGGTTCTAGTAAGTGACACAATGATTGACCAGGATGGTCCATACAATGTCCTATGGACTTCAAACTCATAGGGTCTTCCGTCAATTTTTAATTACGGGTGTTTTTGTCTTTTAATACCAAATTAACCCCTAAACTATGTCATTTTGGCCCTACAACTACCCCTATAACTGTTTTTACTCTTTAAAACCTAACCCTTTCCCTCCCATTCACAAAAAATTCCTCAAGTCCTCTTCTCCAAATCCTCTCAAGAGCTCTCAAGGTTGAAGTTAGGGTTTCAAGCTTCAAGGTCTCATTCTCCTTTCATTCTCAGGGTTTGATAAAAAAGGTATGTGAGAATTAACCAATGAATACTTTTCATTCATTGGGTCCCAAAAGAAACTCAAAATCTCCAATTCGCTTTCACCCAAATATCTAGAGTTTCATGATAATCATCATGGGTCCAATCCATTATGATTCAATTGTTTAAATTCAATCTTATTGTGCATGATTTGATTCAATTACATGGTTTTCAATTGATTTCACATGAACCTATGCATATGCCTATTTTATGAATTATGAGTTATTATTATGAACTTATGAATACCATTTTTCGGGGGTGCGGAAGTGTTAGTTAGTGAATTCATGGAAGTGTTAGTGTGGTAGGTGGTAGTGTAGTAGGTGAATAATTTATTTTAAATATTTTATTATAATTTTCTTTTTTCATGGTAAAATGTAATAATATTTATTGTAATGTTCTTCTGATAGTTGTTTTAATCTAAATATTTCTTTAATATTATTTATGATATATTCTAGATATAACATATCTTGGGTTCTTCGGTACATATATAAATTTTCCTCCATTAATTGTTCTAATAGTTTTATATCTTCCATAGATCTTATCCAATATTGTAAATATTCGTAATTCATTTTAATCTGAATTTATTTCTAAATCGTACCATTCTATTCTTTCATTATCTAAATATAGATCTTGTAAATCTATTTCATACCATTCTTGATTTAATATATCTTCTGATTC
>NW_006239120.1:802171-805213 GCF_000226075.1 Solanum tuberosum
CATAGTATAGAAGTTTTCTCCCTGTTTCCAGTGTGCTAATAAACTAGAAATCATGATTCAAATAATTCTAATACATAATAACTAACATAAATTTATTCAATCATATATATGATATTCAGGAATATATGAAATTAGTTCTGCATATTTTTTGAACAATATACCTTTGCTTCTTGCTTATTCATGCTATCTGAAATATCTTATTGGATTTCAGATTTCTCCATTAACTTTTAAGTATTTTATAACTTAGTGGTGAGAGAGTGTTTTCAAGAAAGTTTTTATTTTCTTAGGCGTTGCCTGCCCCTTCATTTACATATATCCTCCCTTATATAGAAGGGAGATTCTACTTAATGTCAATAATGCACAATGATACATAATATAATAATAATATATTTACACATCTACTTTATGACTCATATCTACTTTATGACTCACATCTACTTTATGACTAATACTCCTTACTTTACGACTATTTTACATTTTAACTATTTGCTTTTGTCTTGTGGTCAAAGATGCCTTCTTATATTTTTGTCTTCCTTATCTCTTTATCTCCTCCTTTATACGACTTTCTTTTGCATATGTGTCTATCTTTTTGTCTCCGTCTTCTTGATTCCTTCTTCTTATCTTCTTCCATTTTTATTCTAGCTGGACATCTGGAATTATATTATCTTCTCCGTTGCATTTTGAGCATATGTGGTCAGGGTATTTGTGACCAATTAACTTGCAATATCTAGTTAATAATTCTATCAAAATAAATCCTTCTTTTAGTGCTCGTGTTGTAGGTCGTTCTTCTGGCTTAAGTAATGATAAAATCCATCTTTAGACTTCATCCATATTTGTTTTCCTTAGCTCCCTTGAATTTGAATAAATCATTAACTGATCTCTTGCATAGTAGCTCCATATAGTGTTTCCGTTTAAATAATTATTTGCTAGCTCTTGTATGATGGTTGATATATCAATTATTCTCTTATTGGCATAAAAACTGGGTATCTCGCTTTTTTGTATCTCTGGTTGTTGTTCGATATCTTCTGGTATTATCATATCTTTTGTTAGTCCTATCTTTACCATTTGTATCGGAGGTTTTATTTCTTCGTATAATATCTGTGCTATTGCCATATAAAATTTTACATAGAATAAATTTCCCTTAGTAACTCTCTTATATGTAATAAATGCTTTATGTAGTTCTGGTATTCCACTTAGTTCCTCTCCGTCATATGTATATACTGTATTTAATAGTCCATAGTTATAATATGTCCTTACTAAATTGGCGTTAGTTTTCGATTGTGCAATCAGTTTATTATAACCTTGTAATTTTTGGGATAAATAATCCTGGTTGGGTTCTTGGGTTGTAGTAGATCTGGGTTTAAGGTTTAAAAATGTTTGGATTTTGTATATATTTTCTATATAGGTTCGCGTAATATGGTTATATGTTCTTTTGTCATGGTGTAGGCTATGTGCGTATGTAGAAGTTTGTGGTTCTATAGTCAATGTGTTTTTTAGTGTTAGCCTCGGGGTAAATGGTTTTCCAAATAACTGGTTTAAGTTTGAGTTCTTATGTTTTTCACTAACTCGTTGGCTTGTACCTGCAGCTGTAGTTAAACAAATGTTTTGGGTTTTTAGGTGTTTCCCAATGTCACCTTTTAGCTCTAGATTTTTTCTGTCTTCCGATCGACATAGCTCCGTATTTTTATAGTCATGCTGCTGACTTATACTAACTTTAGACTTCAGATTATCTTCATTAGTCTTTATCTATTGTATCTCGTTGTCCATACTATCCACTTTTGTACAAAGTGTAGTAATAGCTTTGAGTATCTTTTCAATGGTATCTTCTTCCTCAGTCTCAGTCTGAGTAGCTTTGTCGTGATAGGTAATATGCAATAACATTCTTATAAGTTTTTATTACTTCAATTGTAAATGTAAAATTTAATATATTTAATACCAATCTCCTTATTTCTTTTGTTGTTACCGAATCTTGTATTTTTCTTGTTAGCCACCATTTTACTTGTGTATTAACTGTTCTTATAATGAATTTGTTATATACAATATATGGTTCAAATGATAATAAACACTTATATACTGAATATAATTCATTTCTATTTATTTCCCATTTTATTTCTGTATTATTAAATGTTCCTGAATAATACCTGCAATGATATTCTATCGTATTGCCATCATACCTGTATTTTAATATTCCTCCATAACTTTTTTCACTCGCATCTGATTCTATTATATAAGTAAATTTTTTGTTCTCATCTGGAAAGTATAGTTTAGGTAAGTTTTTACATAATAATTTTACCTTTTGTATTTGTATTTGGTCTTTTTTATCAAACTGATATTCTATATCTTTCTTTAATTTTTGTTGTAATGGTTTTAAATTCTCTGCTAATTTTGGTATGTATTCTCTTGTTTGGTTTACTAGTCCTAGAAATGAGTGTAATTTATTTTTTGTATCTAGTTGTTCATTTGAGTTAATTATTTTTTGTACTATATGTGTTTGCATTTTTATTCCATTTTTATCTATTTGTATTCCTAAGAATTCTATTTTCTTTTTCATTATATCCGTTTTCTTTTTACTTAGACTTATGCCTAAGTATTTTATAATATGTATAAATTTTTCTAATAACCTTAGATGTTCATCTTGTGTTTTCGAATATAATAATATATCATCAATGTATACTATACAATTTTCTAGTTGTTTAAAGTAGTTATCCATAAAGTGCTGATATCTACCTGGTGCGTTTTTATACCCAAATGGTAATACATTCCATTCATAAAATCCTTGCGTACCGTAAATGCCGTAAATTTTTTAGATTCTTCTTCTAACTTTAAGTGGTAAAATCTTGATTTGCAGTAAAATTTGGATTTGCAGTCAAATTTACTAAAGTAATTATATTCTTGTATTTGTCTTATTTTTAATATTTTATTTGGTATTGGGTAATTCAATATTTTAGTTTTTGCATTTAAATTTCTATAATCAATAACCATTCTGCTTTTTCCTCTTTTTTGTTCACTATGTTTATTTACTATAAATGCTGGACTTGTATG
>NW_006239120.1:808294-868454 GCF_000226075.1 Solanum tuberosum
ATTATCTCGTTTGCTAATTTTGTTTTTTGTTCTTTTTCTCTTTGTTTAATTTCATACATTTCTTTTAATATTGCTAGTTCTTTTTCTAGTTCTATTATTTTAGTATTTTTTACTTCTTCTAATTGTTGTACTTCCTTTTTTGCTTGTTGCTTTATTTTCTCAATTTCCGTTTTTGTATCTATTTTTTCATTTTCTTTTGTTATTCTTATCATAGCAGTTAAACTATCTTCTAGTTTTACCGTTTCTTTTTCTAACATTAAACTTAGATTATCACCTATTTTCTTATATCTTCTTCCTATATTAGAAAATATTATCTTTATTTTTAATCCGTCATAGTTTTCATATGTTTTTTCATCTATTGCATATTCTTCTTTATTCATTTATGAGTTGTGTTGTAGGGTATATTATAAGCTTTCTATTTGTATTTGTAGATATAAAATAGTTTTCCTTTGTGCTATTATAGATTTTTTACAAATTCCTGCAAATATTTTATTATTAAGTCTATTTTGCCTATGTCTCAATTCTTGTCTTTTTGCTATAATTATTTCGTTAAGTTTTTGTCTATATTCTTCATTCTCGTTATTCATTGTTTATTTAAATATTGAATATATTTTATATTTCTATTTTTAGATATATTATCTATTAGTTGATCTAATTTGTCGTTATCAGTTTTTTGTGTATATTGAGTTTTTTTATATTCCGGATATAATTTGTTTAATTTTCTTCTTACTTTTTTTAACTTTCTACTAGTATGCTTCTTCCTTTGTTTCTTATTATCCATAGCTCTGATACCATTTTTCGTATGAACAAGAATGATTTATGACCTATGGATGATTTTGAGAGAAGTATCAAGGAATAGTGAAAGGTTTTCTCACATATGAATGAAATCATGATATAGATGCTTAGAAAGGTAAGTGTCTAATATGAAAGATAATGAAATTGTGGTTTTGAAAGGAGTTATTCTATAATGACTTATGATTGGATTGACAGTCTTAGATGTTACCTTTCCAAGTATTTTAATCTGACTATGATTATGTCTTTTCCATATTGATTTACTTAGCACTGAGAGGACTTAGAGATAGAGTCTCTCCCATTAATAGAGGTGGAGTCTCAAGTCATAATCTTCTTGTCCCAAACTATGTGCCTCCATAGGATTGTCTTAAATGACCTAAGCTAGTGGATCCACTTTAGAGGAAAATGAATGTGACAGAGTTCTACCTTGGAAAGTAGATTCTCCTTTTCGGTGTGAGGTTCATACTGGATTCCATGTTATAACTTACATGATATTATTTTTGGTTAATGGTAAATATTCCCCAAATGAACTATGTTGTCTTCAAAGGTTTTATAAAAGCTTATCAAATGGTTTGAAGTATGCATTGACCTCGTATATGATTTATAAATTCATAATGGCTTTTAACACATTTTACTTGGTCTTGCATATCATGTTTAAGTTCATCATGCTATCATGCTTTACATTTTTATGTATTTCCTTATACTTAGCACATTCACCGTACTAATGCATAGTTATGCCTATATTGTCTCAAAAGGCAAGGTCCGACGTTCCTCCTCTCGGGCGTGCTTAAATTAGGTTTGATCAATTTTATCACTTGGATCGGTGAGTCCTCATGGTTCTAGGGAAAATCCATATATACTTTCATTGCTTTCATGATCTTTCAGTTATAGAATTGAATGTGGTGTATAGGTTACGTCCCAACCACTCTTGATGTTTAGAAAGGCATTGTCAGACATAGGTTGATTTTTGCACTCATATTCAAGTTCCTTTTATGATACTAGACTTATGATACCTATTCTCTCTCTTGTTGTATTTATTTACGTCACGCTTATGTCAAGTGGTTTGTTTAGGGTCTCTCGGAATCCTATTCACGATGTCACGCCTAGGGGTTATTTTAAATTGTGACAGATCTCCAACACACTTTTTCAACAAAGAGACATGAAATATAGGATGTACTGATGCTACGTAGGTAGGTAACTCTAATTTATAAGCAGCCTTGCCAATACGCCTCGAAATATGATATGGGCCTATACATTGGAGACTAAGTTTCTCTTTCTTTCCGAATCTCATCACCCATTTCATGAGTGAGATTTTCAACTAAACACAATCATCAAAATCAAATTCAAGCTATCTTCTTCTAACATTGTCATAAGACTTTTGTTGATTTTGAGCTATTTTCAACCTTTCTCGAATAAGTCAAACCTTCTCCATTGCCTCATGCACTACGTCAGGCCCTATCAAAGTAACCTGACCAACTTCAAACCAACCAATAGGGGACCTACACCTACTACCATAGAGAGCCTCAAATGGAGCCATTTGGAAACTTAAGTGATAACTAATATTATAGGCAAACTCGATCAAAGGCAAATGATCATCCCATTTACCCTTGAAGTCAATCACACAATATCTTAACATATATTCCAATGTCTGAATAATACACTTACCTTGTGCATTGGTCTAAGGATGAAAAGTCATGCTAAGCTTCACTTGAGTACTAAGACCTTTCTGAAAGGACCTCAAAAATTGAGATGTAAACTCAGTATCACGATCGGAGATAATAGACAAAGGTACCATGTGCAACCTTACCATTTCCCTAATATAAAGCTTGGCATAATCTTGGGTGCAGGTGAAGTCTTCATGGGAAGAAAATGAGTCGACTTCGTCATTCGGTCCACAATAACCCAAATCGAGTCAAACTGACAACGACTATGAGGCAAACCCGTAATGAAGTCCATATTCAAATATTCCCACTTTCAAGTATGAATTCTAATGTATTGAGCCAAACCAGTGGGTTTCAAATGATCAACTTCCATTTCTTAACAATTAAGTTATTTTGCCACAAATTCCGCAATATCCATCTTCATCGCATTCCACCAATAGACCTCCCACAAATTGTAGTACATATAGGTGGCTTCTAGGTGAATAGAATATTGGGAACTTAAAGCTTCCTTCAAAATATGATCCCTAAACTTATCAACATTCAGAACACATAATCGACCTTGGTATCGATGGACACTATCTCCCCCTTGGAAGAAAGCCTCAATGGCTTTTTCAGACACTAACTTCTTCAAATCAATCATAACCGGATCAAGATCTTGTTAAACCTTCACATATGAAACAAGAGATGATTCCAAACCATTTTGAACGACCATGCCACCCTCATTAGAATCAACCAAGCGAACACCCAATTTTTCTAACCTATGAACATCACAAACTAACTCTTTCTTACCATCATCAACATGAGTAACACTACCCATCGATAGTTGAGTAAGAACATCCGCAACTATATTCTCTTTACCAGATGATAAAGGGAAGTCATGTTGTAATCTTTCAATAACTCAAGTAATCTCCTTTGAAAAATATTCAAGTCATTTAGAGTGAACATGTATATCAAGCTCTTATAGTTGGTAAGCACATCCACGTGAACACCATATAGGTAATGTCTCCAAATCTTCAAAGCAAAATCCACCACTGCTAACTCAATGTCGTGGTTCAGATAATTCTTTTCATGCACCTTAAATTACCTTGAAGCATAAGTGATGAATTTCCTATGTTGCGTCGATAGACAACCAATACCAATTCGAGACGTATCGCAATAAACAACAAAACCATCTGATCCCTCTACTAATGTCAAAATAGGGGCTGAAGTGAGTGTATCCTTCAACTCTTGGAAAATTTTCTCACAAGCTTCGTACAATGGAAATTTCACCTTCTTTTGAGTCAACTTCATCAAAAGTGAAATAGTAGACAAAAATCCTTCCATTAAACTTCTATAGTAACCGGTCAAGCCCAAGAAACTCCAAATATCCAAAGCGGACAAAGTTCTAGGCCAATTCTTAACTGCCTCGGTCTTCTTAATGTCAACTTGAATACTTTCACCAGAGATAATATAGCCAAGGAAACCAGTGGGACCTCAACCAAAACTCACAATGCTAAACTTAGCATACATTCTAATTACTACTATCTATGAAGCCTCTACTATATTAGATGAATGTTGGGACAAGAACCATGACATTCTAATAAAAAAATCTAAAATATAAACTCGATGTGAAACCTTCGGAAAGCAAGGAGGCTGACCAACTCTAGCTGGAACACGACTGGATCAACGGAGCATTGGTTGATGATTGTGATTTCCTTTATTTGCATCATGAAAGATGCAGGCCAAATGGTGTCAGTATATGGAATTTACAAGCATGCAGAAGGAACTCTAAAGCATAGACATATAAGCTTGAACCAGAAGGAAAGGAACATACTTACCTCATCTCATCTCATGTCAACCCAACCTCAAATCAATATGATATAAAAACAATGATAGAGATGCAATATAAAGAAAGCTTTTAAAATAGTAGATAACAACTCAATGTATTTAGAAATACAATAATAACTCAGTTTTTATGTAAAGATACAAAATAACTTAATTTGGGAGATTCTTTATCGACAACTATCACTATGAGCTATGTGATGATACAACATCTCTTCCACACTGCCAAAACTGTCATATACCTTGCCAAAGTATAAGACATCCTCAACTAAGTGGATCAACTAAACTATGCTTAAAATGTAATAAGGAAACATCTAAAAAGTATGTCCCTTTCTATCCACGTTGGCTACATGGTTTATGAGCACTTTGAGGTGTTTGAACTCGTCCCCATATCAGTGCTCAATACTTGTACCAAAATATACTCAGCTCATATGTTTAAAAACATATCCTCATCCTCAAACTTTGAGATTATTACTCAAAAGCTTTCTCTTAAAAGAGATAGTACTCAAAACTTCTCATAACATTCCTCCTCATTTTAAATGTACAAACATCTACTCTTGGGAATACTTAATTCCCAAATATTCATTTTGAAAAATGAAATTGAACTATCCTCATCCTCATACTTAAGTACTCAAGTCTTAATACAAGTTTTAAAAGATTGCAAAAGACTTCTCAAAATGACTAGAAAGAACTCTCAAGACTTTATTCTTAACTCTACCTTGAATTTGAATTATGAATTCAAGGGTTATTTTTCATCTTATGAAGGATCTCTTGATGTTTAGATGTAGTTTAGAGTAGTTAGAATCAATTGACCTGCCCCCTGCCCAGAAAACCCAACGAATTTTACCTCCTCGATTCTTGGCTCTTATTCGCCTAAATCAATCGATTTCTTCCAAACTCTCTTAGATTCGTTTATCCAACTTAATTCTATGAAAATCTTGTCGAAAATTCTCAAGAACAATACTCAATAACAAGATCCTTGCCTCACGAACTCAACCAAACATCATGATTCAAGAACGAACAACAACACCTCAAGAATTTTCATCAAGAACTTAAATCATTCAACCTCAAGAATGAAATTACGGATGGAATTCATATGATTGGCAAGTGGGGGAATGAACCCAATACTATGAAAACTTATTTTAATTTGGTGACACAAATCCTCGATTCGCATGAAATCTTGGCAAACACTTGAACTTCTCCTCTTTTCCTCTTCGCCAAACCCTAAGTGTATTTTAGAATTGTGAAAATCGAACCAAATCCGTTTAGACCCCTTAATATTGCCAAAAATGTTCAAAGCTAATGAGGTAAGGAAATGGCCAAAATACCTATCATTAATTTGGGTAGCTTTCCTTAATTGGACATGTTGGACTCAAACGAGCATATCTCCCTTATCCGAACTCGGATTTTAGCAAACTCGTAGGCGTTGGAAAGAAGATTTAAAGATCTATCATTTGCTACCTTATGGGCTACCTAACCCATCATGTACTGAAAGTTATAGTTGTTTGAAGTTGACTCAAAACTCACAACTTAAGCATAACTTGTCGAATTCTCAAATTAGCTATTTCCAAATTGTTTCTTGCTAAAATTAGTTCTTTCCAAGACCTAGATGTTACACCCAATCACTTAATAAAATAGTGATTGTGAATTGATTTTAATCCCTTTTTTAGAATGATTTTCACCATTGAGTTCCTAAAGCCTTGAACATCATTTTCAAGTATTAAATTTTGGATTCAAAACTTCTTTTTGAAATTGGGTTTTAAGTTGATTGGCCCATTTTTCAAAGAAATTGATGTGGATATCGTTGTTTCTGGAAATATATTATGAATACTTCATTGTATATAGATTATGTTGCTTCAGAATTGATTTGGAAGGTGAAGACTCAACACTTTGAGTGATTAATTGATTGGTTTAAAGTAAGTGATCTTTAAGCTTTGTAATCTAGTAGAATTGTATACTTCTCTTCATTTTATGTGTGTTGAGGATTAATTGGGCATATTAAAGGGTTATGTTCCTCCACTTGATTAATATTAATAGACAAAGAATGGGTAAATGAAAAGGCTTCGTGATGACAACGATAATTTCTATATTGCCTTGTTGTGACCATATTTGATTGATTTTATGAAATGCATTGATGCTTGAATATGGAGTTGAATCACATTACTTGTTGTCTCTTCCTGTGGTTTGATATTTCTTGTGTACATTTTTTATTGAGCACCATGATGATTATTGATGCCGAGGTATTTTCTAGAAAGTGCTTGTGATGTCGAGTTCATTTTAGGCAAGTGCATTATATATAAAGCCGATGAGAAATGGTTACAACTAATAATTTGATATAAAGTCGATGGGAAATGGTTTTGACTAGTGCTTTGATACAAAATCGATGGGAAATAGTTCCGTCTAGCGATATGACATGAAAATGATAGGAAATGGTTCTGGCGAGAGTGGATTCTCATGTCTTGATGCATTTTGATGATTCTAATTGACTTACTGGTTAATTGTGATTGATGTATTTGACACTTGTGATTTAAGTACGTCATACGTTTTGGTTGTTGTCTTGTGACTTTGGACAGTGAATATTGAGCCTTGTGAACTGTTTATTGTAGAACTGTTAGATTGGGTTGATTTCTGTGCATGTTGTAGTTTGAAGAGGTCCGGTTGGGATGGATAAAAGTATTCAATTTCTAGCTAGGTTGTCTTGTTTGTTAGGTTGCTTTCTGGGTACCATGTGGTTGGTACTCAGTCCTTGCTTCTACACTTATTTAGGTTTTGAGCCCAGACCTGTATGATCTCCTCATCCTTCTTCTAATTTTAAGGCTATTCAAGGATTTTGAGAGGTAGTTGCTGGTCATCCCAGTGGGCCCTCTGGTTCCTTTAATTTAAGCTTTGCTCTAGTTGAGAAACAAAGACAATGAGACTTGTATTTATCTTTCGAATTCTTTTTTGTTACATTAGTGGTTTGTACACATAACAACCAGGTTTTGGGGGGTTAATAGAAAGAATTAGTTTTCCGCTTTTATCTTGTTCTTGCTTTATATTTATGCATGTCTTTCATTCTGTTGGGTTGAGGCTGACTTGTCTTGGTGGAAATAGACAAGTGTCATTGTAACACCTCAGAACGTAACTTAGACAAAACAACAGAAAAAAGGTGAACCAGCTAAACTTGGAGGACCACGAGCCCCTCTATGGGTCATGGATCCCCACACGGGCCGTAGGATGGCCCATCAAATTTAGGTATATCCACTAGGGCTCAAGTATTGAACCACGACTCACTTGACGGGCCGTGGTCCCACTGACGAGCTGTGGATGGTCCCGTCGACTAACCTAGCAGACCATCAACCCTAAGGGAAGAACCACATGACCCTTTACATTGTCCGTGAAGTGGACCGTGGATGGGAGTACCAAGAACCAGTAGCACTTTCCAAGAACCATGACCTACTTGATGGGATGTGGTCCCAACGATGGTCCGTGAGTGACCCTCGTGGATGGCCCTCGTCAGCTTTAAGTCATGGTAATTTTGATCTTTTCCCCTATGAATTGGGCACTTAAACTACATCGGTTAATGCCTAAACTACGTCGTTTTATTCATTCTTAGCCTAATAATCTAGTAAGAACCTACCCAAAACACTCATTCTCCAAAAATAACCAAAACTTAGAGCAAAAAGATAAGAAAGAGGCGCCAGTTTTCTAAGAACGACCATAGGGTTTCTTTAAGTTTCAGCCCCGAAATCCAAAGGATTTTTTCATGAATTTCCTCACCAGTTATGTGGGGTTTTAGTAGTGTTTTCCTTTCACCCATTAGGTCCCTAGAATTCAGTTAGTTCTTCATATTCTCATAAACTATTCAGACCTGGGTTTCTAGATTTTCAAGATTTATTGTGATTATGGTTCCCCTGATATAAATAACTTGTTTCTTGATAATTTAGTATAAGTCTATGCATAGAAACTCAGAACCCTAGTATGTGTAAATTTATCCTAGTTCATGAATTATACTTGCTAGGCAAGTCAAACAGAAATTCAAGCTGCAGATTTCGAATGTCATGTTCTTATTATATAAATGTTGCATTCTCAGTTGGCATCTCAGTTTTGATCTATTCAGTATTTAGTGCATTTTAGCTTCATGAACATTCACTTGGGAGTAGACTTAGCACCTAGTTGGACTAGGGTTCAACGTACCTTCAAAGTCCTAAAACTACGTGACAACATAGGTTCAGAAGTCCCCTCTGTTGGGCATCAATTTTTAGTGATCATGACACAGTCATTCCTTTATACCCATGGCAAGGTATATTGGGTCCTCTCAATGAGGTGTATACATCGGACTCCACATTTAGTTCACGTGGTTTATGTCGGTTAATAGTAAGTCCCACAGTCAGACTCTTAGTGCATTGACCAAGTTTTTAAATATTTACTTTAGTAATAAGCTCAACATGTTATCTTCATGATTAGTACTTGGTCATTACATTCATTTAGTTTTTCAGTTATACTTCAGTATCTATATCCTTGCTAAGATTATATCATTACTCAGTTTTGCCTTGTTCAACTTATATATCTATTGTTCCATTTAGTATCTATATATTGCATGCTCAATACATTCCAAGTACTGACACATACTTTGTGCTATATCATTTCATGATGTAGATTCAGGAACTCAGCATCCAAATCACGCTTAGATTGATTCTCGGTTCAACTTCAGCATCTTCTCAGTGGTGAGTCCTCATACTTCGAGGACAATAGACATGCTTTCTATTTTAATTCTTTATATTCGGTTTTCAGTTTTGTTAGAGTTAGCTGGGGGCATGTCCTAACAACTCAACTCATTTCGAGGCTTTTCAGACATAATAGTAGATTAAGCTTGAGTTGTTAAGTGTTGTTTAAGTCTTCACTAAAACTCTCATGTTAGGTTATATTTACAATTAGACTAGTTGGGTTTGTTCCACTCTAGATATATATTGATTCAACTTTCATGTAGTGCATGATTTACTTAGTTATATCTCAGTATGCTGGATATATGCTAGACACATGGTTAACTTGGGGTCTCTCATGATCCGAGGTCGCGTTTATGTTAAGTGGATAGCCTTAGGGCATGTCAGTTATCACATCCATTTTTGGGTCTTGACATTATATAACTATGTTGGGGGCCCATTCTTATAATGTTGTTGATTTTGCATTGGTTATTTCTAGTTTCACTTTTTGAGTGTTACTTTGGGTTTTAACTTGCCTACTAGGTGTTTATAGTGGTCTCCATCTTGATTCGATTTTTTATCGTGTCAGATTAATATTAATTCATTACTAACATTTTTACTAAGTACTTTATAGGAACACAAAGCTTCTTTTTGAGGAAATTACTGTAAGGACATTGGACATTATTTTAAATTTTTGTTTGATAGATATATCTATATTATAGATGATATCCAAATATTAGGTCACCTTTAATATTAATGCTTATATTATTCTTTATGAATATTTTATGTTTATTATAGGTGTAAAATTAATTCTATACCCTACTCTATCGAAAAAAGTTCAACTGAGATCCACCATTGTGGATTCTAAAGTGTGCTAATACCTTCCCCTTGGAATACCTTTGTAACATCCCACTTTAGAAAGAGCTAGATTTAGAAAGAACAAATATGGAATGAGTTAAATTGAGAATTTTTTCCAAGTTAAGCTTAAGTTGTGAATTTTGGATCTACTTCAAATGGCCATAACTTTCTGTACAGGATGATTTAGGTGGCCCATAAGATATCAAACGAAAGGTCTTGGAATCCTCTCTCCAACGCCACTGAGTTTTCTATGTTTGGAGTTCGAATGCGGGAGATACGCCTTTTTGAAGTTAGCATGTCCAATTAAGGAAAGTTAACCAAAAATATGAGGGGTATTTAGGTCTTTTCCTTACCCTTTAATATTTAAGCTTTTTTAGTATTATTTTAGGGTCAAATATGATTTGGATCAATATTAGAAATCCTAAATAACACTTAGGGTTTTGAGAGTAGTTCAAGAAGAGGAAAAGATGAGAAAAGAGGGAAGGTGCAAGGCGTTCATCGAATCTTCTTGCGAATCGAAGATTTTTTCACCAAGGGTTGATCCCTAATTGGTATGTAAGTTCTCATAGTGTTGGGTTCGTTCACCCACACATCTGTCATGCTATTTTAAATGCAAATTTTGTTTTTGAAATTGAAGGATTTGTGTTCTTGATGAGTTTTCTTGAAATTTCATTCTTAATCTTGATTGTTGGGGTTTTGTAGAATTCATGAGATAAATGTTAGTAACTTGAGGGTTATTTGAGTAGATTATCGTGTACTTATGTAGGATATTCGAATCTAAGTGAGTTGGGAAGAAACTATTCGGTTCTAGGCGAATTAGGGTCAGAAAACGAGAAAGAAAATTCATCAGGAAGTTCTGGGAAGGGGCTGGCGTGCCGCGCCAGTAGTGCCAGGAAAAAAGTTCTTTAGTTTAGGGGCTGGTGCCCAGTGCCAGTCAGTGCGCCAGGGTCGCCTGCCCATACCTCTTTTGACGTCGTTTGGCCCATCTGAGTTCTTTTAGAAGATACCTTCACTCCTTTCGGATTCTAATCACTCTAAACTACATCTAAGTTATTTTGTATTCTTAAATACACTAAGTTGTTACTTACTGTTTTAAAAGCTTTTCTTTATATTGCATCTTTATTATTGCTTTACACTAAAATGAGTTGAGGTTGAGTTGAGACGAGGTAAGTTGTTTCTTCAGTTTCAGTTCAAGCTTATGTCATATTTTAGATTTCCTCTTGCATGTTCGTGAATTCCATGTTCTGACGCCATTTGGCTTGTATCTTTCATGATTCAGATACAGGAGATCAGGGTCATGAATATGCGATTCGTTGATACCATTTGCAGTTCCAATTTTGTTTGGTGAGCCTCTTTGCTTCCGGATGATCCCTAAAATATTTCTGTTATGTTATTTCAGGTATGTTAGGATGATTGGGAGTCTTGTACCGACATCTATCTAAGTTAGTAGAGGCTTCATAGATAGACAGTAGTAGTTCATGAGTCTTTTTCATTTCAGTTATTGATGTTAGAGACTTGAATTGCCGTTTTGGCTAATGAATGTTTTATTTCTAAAATATTCCGAGTTTATCTTTTGAGATAGTTGAGTAATGTTAATTTTGAGTTCATTTTCTTTATGAGTAAGTCTTCCTCTAAGTGTTGAGCCAGGCCAAGGGTTCGCTTCGGGACAACAATGGTTCTCGAGTGGCAGTCGTGTCCAGGGTGTAGGCTCGAGGTGTGACAAACTTGGTATAAGAGCCAAGTTCAAGATTCCTAGGGTGTCTATGAAGCCGTGTATGCAGAGTCCTAGTTATTGGTGTTAAGTGCGCCATGTCTATAATTAGAAGGCTGCAACATTTTGGAACTATCTCACTTCTTTCATACACTTTTCGTGCGATAGAGTATAACTCTATAAAGTGTCTTGCTTATTCGTGCTTGCAAGTATGTTTTCAGATCATGCCTCCACAAAGATCTATTCGAGGTCGTCCCACTAGGAGGAATGCTAATCCTCTAGATCAAGGGGTACCCAATGCACCAGAAGTGCAACCCCAATGAGAGGTCACTAATGCTAAGTTTGGGGATGCTATCCAGATGTTGAGTCAAGTGGTGACCAATCAAGCTGGACAACATAGAAGGGTTCTACAGGATGTGGCTGATACATCCACAATCTATGAGTTCTTAAGGAATAATCCTCCAGAATTCACCGGCTCAAGTGTTACTAAGGATCCGAAGAACTTTATGGAAGAGTTACCGAAAGTGTAAGAGGTGATGCATGTTGCTGATGCTGAGCAAGTGGAACTAGCTGCATACCAACTGAATGATGTTGCTAGAGTGTGGAACGACCAATGGAAGAAAGGTAGAGCTGAAGGTGCACCAATTGTAAGTTGGGCTATGTTCGAGGAGGCCTTCTTAGGGCATTTCTTTCCTCGTGAACTAAGAGATGCAAAGGTAAGAGATTTCCACACTCTTAAGAAGGAATACATGAGTATAGCCTGGAGTTGACCCAACTGTCCCATTATGCTCCGGAGATGGTTTTCTGACATGAGGAGCAGGATGAGTGTTTTTGTATCTAGGTTGTCTCGTATGTCAAGTAAGGAGGGAAAGGCAGCTATGCTGATAGAAGATATAGACATATCAAGGTTGATGAAGATAGTCTGAGATGGAGAAGAGTTCTGAAACAAGAAAGCTAAGACTACATGTAATGATTCCGAAACAACAAGGGAGTAATGCTAACCGGGCATCTTTCCATTATAAGCCAAATGGACCTGCTCTATCATCTGCTATTGCACCTGCACCAAGGAATACATGTGAGTTTAAGAATCACAGTTCATAGAATTTTAGAGCTAGGCCTGCATAGTCCCAAGGTAGTGTGGCACAAAGATGCAATGGGACTCATGCATGTGCTATGTGTGGTAGGAACTACCCAGGAGTGTGCCGTGATAGTTCCACTGCTTGCTTCAAGTGTGGTCAGGCAGGTCACTTCCTAAAAGAGTGCCCTAAGAATAGGTAGGGTGGTGGTAATGGGGTAAATAGAGCCCAATCTTCTTTAGTGGTTCCACCAGACAGAGCTGCCCCCATCTCTTTCGATGTCGTTTTGCCCGTCTTAGTTCTTTTAAAGGATGCCTTCACTTCTTTCGGATTCTAATCACTCTAAACTAAATCTAAGCATCGAAAGATCATTCATAACATGAATCATAACCTTGAATTAATAATTCATAATCATGGTAGACTTAAGAGTTAAGTCTTGAGAGTTCTTTTGAGTCTTTTTGAGAAATCTTTTACAACCTTTTAAAACTTGAGTACTTGAGTATGAGGATGAGTAAAGTTAAGTTCATTTTCAAAATGAATATATGAGAACTAAGTATTCCCAATAGTAAATATTTTTACATTTAAAAGAGGAGGAAACTATGATTTCCAAAGGTGTTTAAGAGGAGTTTTGAGTACTATCTCTTTTTAGAATAATCTTTTGAGTAATAATCTCAAAGTTGAGGATGAGGAAATATTTTTAAACATATAAGCTAAGTTATATTTTGGGAGTAGTATTGAGCAACGATATGAGGACGAGTTTAGATAACTCAAAGTCCTCAAAAACTATGTAGCCAACGTGGGTAGAAAGGATCATACTTTTTAGATGATTCCTTATTATTTTTAAGCATAGCTTAGTGGATCCACTTAATTGAGGAGTCCTATCCCCCGCCAAAGTCTAGGAAAGTTCTGGCAGTATGGGCGAGATGTTGTATCATCACATAGCTCATAGTCATGATTGTCGGTTATAGAATCTCCCAAACAGAGTTATTTTGTATTTTTACATACAAACTGAGTTATTTTGTATTTTAAATGCACCAAGTTGCTACTTACTATTTTAAAAGCTTTTCTTTATATTTCATCTTTATTATTGCTTTATATTGAAATGAGTTGAGGTTGAGTTGAGACGAGGTAAGTTATTTCTTCAGTTCCAGTTCAAGCTTATGTCATGATTTAGATTTCCCCTTGCATTCTCGTATATTCCATGTACTGATGCCATTTGTCCTGCATCTCTCATGATGCAGATACAGAAGATCAGGGTCACCAACAGGCGATTCGTTGATACCATTTGCAGTTCCAAATTTGTTTGGGGAGCCTCTATCACCCCTCGAGGCTACCCCCTGGACGCAAACACGGGACCTAGGATCAGGAGTGACCCCAAGCTAACCCTGCTGGCATATCATAAGCATACTTAAAGATAAATTGCAACAACAAACACTATGTGGAAGCTTAATCATAATAAAACTGAAATGATGGGGAATACCCATACTAAGTCTGAATATAAACTCTAGTACTAAAGCTGAATCTAACTATGTTTGACAATAGCCTCTAACTGACTAGAAATGTTGGGACATGCCCCAACTAAATCTAGCAAAACTAAAACTAAAACTAAAATGGAAAGATAATCATGTCGCTAGTCCTCGAAAAATGAGGACTCACCACTGATGTTGCTGAGCTAAAGATTGGGAATCGATCTATGCGTGATCTGACTGCTGGGACCTAAACCTACATCACGAGAAGATGTAGCGCAGAGTATGCCTCAGTACTTGAAAGGTACTGAGCATGTAAGATATAATAAAGTTGAATAATAACATAACTGAACAAGCAATAAAGCAATGATATAATCTGAACATGATAAAGATACTGGAAATACTAAACATGGCTAAACTGAATACAATGACAAAGTTTATAACATGCTGACACTGAATACTGAACTATACTGATAACATGGTCAATGCAGTAGAATCTGACTGAACTGTAAGGGAGCTACTAATAACCGACATAAAACCACATGAGCTAACTGTGGAGTACGATGTATACGCCCTATCTAGAGGACCCAATATACCCTGCTAGAGGTATACAGGCATGCTGGCATGATCCCTAAAATGTAATGCCTAACATAGCGAACTTATCCTACGAGGCACGTAGTTCTGGGACTTTGAGGGTGACTGACCCTAGTCCACTCGGTATTAAGCTTCTCCCAATTGATTAAGTAATTAACACTTTATGACTGAAATGTTGTAATACTGGATAGCTCAAAATACTGACATGCAAACTGAGAACGCAACATTAATATACTGATAATAATGCATTCGAAAACTGAGGCATATTTATATATATAACTGAATTAACTGACCTAGCATGTGTAATTCATAAACTAAAAGAACTACATAGCTAGAGTTTTGAGTTTATGCATGAATTTGGGCAAAAATAATACTACAACATGGTAATATGATTTGAATCATTCTAATAGATAAAACCCAACAATTCTAACATTCAAGAAACCTTAGGTCTAGATAATATTAAGGGGATCAAGATTCTGACTGAAATCTAGGGACCTAATAGGTGAAAGGAACCCATTAGTGAAATCTCACATACCTGATGAAGAATTCCACGAAGAAATCTTTCGATTCAGGATAAAAACGGATGAAAATCTGCTACGTTCTTGACCTCTTTCTCCTCTTACGCACTAATGTTTCTAAGTTTTGATGAATGATTTGACATAGGTAAGTTCTAGTTGTGTTTCTAGGCTAAAACTGACCAAAACTACGTAGTTTAGGGTTTAAACGACGTAGTGTAGGCTGTCTAACGCATAAGGAAAAGACCAAAAGACCCCTGACTTAACTGTTGTCGGGACGGGACCGATGGACCGTGGGTAGACCGACGGTCCGTGCTAGTCAATCGTCGTTTGCGACTGGAAGCTGGGATTTGGGGGTCTGATCCATGGATGCGGGCCACGGCCTGTGGTCTGACCTACGGTCTATGGGTCCGACAGTGGGTCGACCATTAGACAAATATCTTGGGGCTGAGTCTGGGAAGGTTGCAGATGCGAACCACGGACCACCAGCACGGGCCGTGGGTCACCCTACGGTCCGTGGGTTGCACCTGCAATTTCTGGAAATCTGAATTGAGGTCTGTTTTCGGATATAGGGTGTTACAACCTCCTTGTTTCCGAAGGATCCCTCATTTATTTGTGTCATGTTATTTCAGTTTTGTTAGGATGATCGAGGGTCTTGTCCCGACATCCATCTCAGTTAGTAGAGGCTTCATAGATAGACAATAGTATGGGTCTTTTTCATTCAAGTTATTGATGTTTCAGACTTGAGTTGCCGCTTTGGATAGTGAATGTTTTATTTATAAAATATTCCAAGTTTTATCTTTTGTTACAGTTGAGTAAAGTTACTTTTGAGTTCATCTTCTTTATGAGTAAGTCTTCCATTAAGAATTGAGCCAGGCCAAGGGTTCGCTTGGTGCCAGCAATGGTTCTCGAGTGACAGCCGCATCCAGGGTGTAGGCTCGAGGCGTGACAAACTTGAACCCTTACCTAGAATCTAATTGGTTTTGTAGTCAAAATTTGTTTAATATTTAAAAGGTTTTCTAATTTTTCCAAAATTAGGTTGTGACTCTAATTTCTAAATTTATTAAAACCATTACTCTTTTTCTTTTTTTTGTCCCACAAAATAGACATAATGATAGGTAGGATAGAATATAAGATATAATATTTAGGATTTTCGGATATCCAAAAATCCATAGTGCCCGGATCTGTTATATAATTTGAAATTCATAAGTTTTGAAAGTAAAATCCAAAGTCCAATTATAATCCAAAAATTCAAACAAAATATCAAAAAAATTGAATTTAGATTTGGATTTTCGTTTGCCCAAACTATGCTCGCCCACTATATAGGATTAGAGAAAACCCTCAAATCCATTTTTCAACTTTTCGCATGGCTACCTAGAGCTATGTAAGAAATCTACTATTAAAAGTCACAATTTTTAAACTTAGCTTCAATGGTAAATTATTTAGCTAGATAAAATATTGAAGATATATCAAGAGTTAGTATGTATTTTGTGCGGACAACATTCCAACGTAATACTTTGAAGTTTCAATTTATTTATCCTATTTCTATTAGGAACGGGGTTTTAAAAGTAAAAACAAACTTTTATAACTTGTACCTTTAAATTAAAAATATGTTAAATATATAAAATGGAAAGTTGAGATTAAAGAGTTGTTTAAAAGGAAATAAATTTCTTTTTGAAAACTAACTAAAACGGAAAGTAAAACAACAAAATTAAAACAGAGGGAGGAACAATTTTTATGGACTAGACAATTTGTAGTTATGAATATTCATGTAAAATATCTGAAATCAATATATTATGACAGGTCATTAACCAACGGGGGAAAAGGGAAATTTTGTCAAAACACGATTCTAGTATTTTCATATTGTTATCTAAGTTATATATATTTTTGAAGGAGTTTATTTTGTATACCTATGATTTGTTTCGACTGTATGTAATTGTAAAATATTAGGAATATCTGAAACCATTTAAATTAAAATTTTCAAGTTCTAAATGAACATGGAGGAAGGTGAGATATGTATTCTACGTTTTAACTATGTATTTTTCGTGCATAAATATTGTAACCTCAGCTATACAAAATGGACCATATTCTTCAATATTCAGGGGTAAAAATGATACACGAATTTCAACTAGCTACAAAAATCACACACTATATAAAGTTTGTGTGTATCTCGCTAAATTTGTAAACCTTCTCTTGTAAGAAAATCTCACTCACTTCTAAGAAATGAGTTTGAAAGGTAAGTTGATTGCTCAAATAGAGATGAAGTGTGCAGGAGATTTGCTTCATGAGCACTTCAAATCAAATCCACACCAAACATCCACCATGTCTCCTGATAGAGTAACTAACTTCACATTGCATGATGGTCAATTGGGAAAAACTAACTCTGTTATTAGCTGGAAATATATCCTTGGTAAGCCTCTTATATCATTCCATTTTTCAATTGTCTTTGGTAGAAGTGACCGATTAATTAGCTCTCTTTCCCTTTTTTATTTTGTTCTTCTGTAATGTATTCCACATATTTTCATACAAATAAGGCGTAAAAGCAAAAGAAATAGAGAAAGGATATCATGAAAAGTTGGCTTTACAAGTATTCTAAAGGTTGACTTTGGTTCACATCATTTTATATAATTAAAGGCTGGGAGATCAAAAGTGAGAACACCTAATTTTCAATAGATGAAAGAGTATAAAGTATATAATTAATAATTCAAAAGAATTTTAACAGAGACCAAGAGATCATAATCAAACAAAAAAAAATCATTCCTCAAATAGTTACAATATACTAAAAGGACTGAGGAAATATCAATGTTTATTTAGAGTAAAAACCCAAAATTAAAATGCGAAAGAACACAGAGCATTTTTTTTATTATATCGTTATTTTAAAATTAAAATATATTTCAATGGTTGTTTTATTACATTAACTTAAGTGAGTATATATAGTGTCATAGTCATGTATGAACTTAAATTGTGTCCTTAATATGATCAGGGGGGAAAGAGCGGCATGCCAAACAGGTCTTTCACATAGATGATGCAGAAAAATCAATCACCTACCATTTTATTGAAGGACATATGAATGAATTATACAACTCAATGAAACTTACATTAACCGTAAAGGAAAACTGGCTTACTTGGACTATTATGTATGAGAAATTGAATGAAAATATTCCGGAGCCCCTTGACTTTATGGAGTTCATTATTGGCCTCACCAAGGACATTGCGACTCACCATGTCGGAAAATAGATCTCAGTCCCCATTCCCAATAGCAAGATGATGTATTATTACTATCCTAAATCCTTACGAATAAATAAGACTATTTGTGTGATAAATGTTTCACAAGTATGATGATGTATTATGTATTTCATAAATCTCTTTATGAATAAATAAAACTATTTGGTGTGATATATGTTGCATGATGTGTACGTAAGTTTGCTCATTGTTAATAATATATATTTGAGTTTTTTGCAGAAAGTGTAATCCCCATTGTCATGATATGTCATGCTCTGAAGTATTCATAATTAATCTTATAAAATAATCAAACACCTAATATTGAATATGAAAAAACTATGAAATTATAAAAATATCTCAACCATACCTACTGATGTCACTATACTTTAAATTAGTTATATTATATCGGACTCGGCTCACCTCTAATAGAAGAAGAATGTAGTTTGTCTCATAATGATATAAAGGTCAATAATTATCTGATTAAGATAACCTCTTAAATCATGGTAAAGATAACCGAACCTTTCTGGCTTACTATCAATTTCTCAAGATAGAAAAGGGAACCGAGAATGCCATTGAAAATTTTCAGCTAATCCCACATACCTGGAAAAACTTGTTAACTGAGCTAGAATTTTCTTTTGCTGGGAAAATGATTTTCTTACCATGGATGATATAATGTCTCAACTAGACCTTATGATATTATTAAGTAAACTAGTAAGACTTTTTGTACATTATTCTGGATATTTTTCTTAGTTGGGTTCACTTCATGATACCTAAATTTTCCTTCAATTCGATCCTTGAAATTAGAATCTGTTATTGACTCATCACACGCATTATTCCCCCAATATGCTATGCAATTCGTTATTCAAGTTCTATTTAATAATCGATTTGCTAAAATTTAATATTACATTTTTTTTTTGCTTTAAGATTATTGATTATTTATCTTATTTATACTCTTTCTATTTTAGATTTATGGAGATTGGATCTAGTGAGTCTCAAAGTGGATGTAATCAAACACGTAGTATGCAGGATCATTGAATTTGTTTCACTAGTCAAAAAGTGTAAAATCACAAACAAAGCCGAGCTACACCATATAAAGCCATAGCCTAAAATCGTACTTATTACAACTGTTCGGTTTTCAAAGAATAAATCTTCACAAGAATCTTCAAATGTAATTTACAAGAATTGAAGAAGGAAGAAGGACACATCTTTTCATTTTTTTCTTTTTTGAGAAAGATACGTTGTTTCTACCAAGTATTTGACCTATCCAACTATCATTCCCAGCCGGCGATCAGAGTAGAGATCATAGGTCCATGGAAACTGTTTTGTGCCTTGGTCTTAGTCACCTCAACAAACTAACTTACCTAATATGGCATCCTTGGTGGTTATAAATTGTGGCACTCATCCTCGACACCTTCCCTCTAGATAAACTAAGTCATGTTTCTACACTAGTGGGTGAGTCCTTAGTAGTGGATCGAATGTATCAATCATGTCTTGTTTCTTTGGTGGAGTATGATACTTGGATAGAATTGATCATTCTGGCGATGGTAGACTCTGATATTATCTTTGGTATGGATAGAATTTCTCCGCATCATGCTATTCTTGATTATCATGCTAAGGCTGTGACCTCAGTGCTTCCGGGTGTCCCGAGAGTTGAGTAGATGGATGCTAGTGGTTCTTACCCTAGGAAAGTTATCTCCTTCATTCGAGCTTAGAGTTTGGTTGATAGAGGTTGTTTGTCCTATTTGGACTTCATTTGGAATACTAGTGTTGAGCCACCTTCCATGTATTCCATGCCCGTGGTTTGAGATTTTTTAGATATATTTCCTACTAATCTTCCTGGTGTTCCTCCCGACATGGATATTGATTTTTTGATTGACTTGGAGACGGGAACCAATCCCATCTCTAATCCTCTTTATTGTATGGCTCTAGTTGAGTTGAAGGAATTGAAAGATCAGTTACATGATTTGTTGAGTAAGGGGTTTATTCGCCCTCATATTTCTCAATGAGAGCTTCTCTATTGCTTGTGATGAAAAAGGATTGATCCATAAGGATGTGTATTGATTATCACAGTTGAAAAAAGTGACATTGAAGAACAAGTATCATCTTTCTCATTTCGATGATTTTTTTAATCAGGGTTTATCTCTATTTTCTAAGATTGATTTCAGGTCTGGTTGTCACCAGCTGAATATTAGAGTATTAGATATCCCTAACACAAATTTTAGAACCTGTTATGGGCACTATGAGTTTCTTGTGATGTTTTTCAGTTTGACGAACGCCCATGTAGCTTTCATGGAGTTGATGAGCGGGGTGTTCCGACCTTATCTGGATTCCTTTGTGATAGTGTTCTTTGATGACATCTTGGTGTACTCTATAACTGAGAAATATCATGATCTGCATTTGAGGATTGTACTCCATCGATTGAGGGATGAGCATTTTTATAACAAGTTCTCAAAGTGCGAGCTTTGACTTGATTCTGTGGAAATTTTGGGACGTGTGGTGTCCAAAGAGGATATTAGAGTAGACCCAGCAAAGATTGAGGCAGTTAGACATTGGACCAGATCTATGTCAACTACTGAGACACGAAGTTTTTTTGGACCTGCAGGCTACTAAAGATGATTTGTGAAGACCTTTTCCACTATTGCATCTCCTTTTACCAGATTGACTCGATATAGTGTGAGCTTCGAATGGTCTGATGAGTGTTAGGAGAGCTTTCAAAAGCTTAAGACCTTGTTGATTTCGGCTCATGTTT
This sequence comes from Solanum tuberosum, assembly GCF_000226075.1. NCBI lineage: Eukaryota > Viridiplantae > Streptophyta > Magnoliopsida > Solanales > Solanaceae > Solanum > Solanum tuberosum. The sequence goes on from NW_006239120.1 coordinate 829,442, forward strand.
TGACTTTACCCGAGAAGGGTGTTGACTTCATCATTTATTGTGATGCATCTGGAGTCGAGTTAGGTGGTGTCTGATGTAGAAAGGGAGGGTAATTCCCTATCATTTAAGGTTCCAACACTTTGGTCTATGGTTGACCAGTACTGTCCGTCGAAATTCCTACGGACCATAGGTCCATTACGTAGACTAGGTCCAACAGTTATTTCTTGAGGGTATTTGGGTATTTTCCTATGTGTTCAATGCCTAAGGTATGTCGTTTTGACCCAAATTCTAAGCCCTATATATGTTTTTCATGTCCTCAAACTACCCACTCATAAAACAAATTCCCAAATTCCCAAATCCCAACCAAATTCATCTTACCCAATTTTCTCCAAGGCTCACAAGGGATTTTAGGGTTCTTCAAGTACAAATATCCTTTCTCCATCAACTTCTTTGGGCTTCAAGATCAAGTTATGTAGGGAGTTCATAATTGAGTTACATTCACCCATTGAGTCCCAAAGATTTTCCAATTCTCAAATTCAATTTTCCAAATTTGTATGTATTCCTCATGTATTCTATTTGTATGGATTCAATTGTTTGATTTTGATCACATTATGATTGTTTTAACTTAATTCCATGCTTTCCAATCAATTCCATATGAATCCATGCATAATACATGATTTTTGACTATGAATACTAATTTGCATGAATTTGAAGAAAGGCTATGAATCAATGATTGATGTTTTCATGTACTTATGCATGATTGGTAAAAAAGAATGTCTTATGATCTAGGTTTGCTTTAACAATTGCATCAACTAAATTGTGAAAGGTTTTCTCACATTAAGGGATCATGGTTTGGTAAAAGGTTTTTTCACATAGACCCGATTCAAGATTTATGGAGCTATTCTATGATACTTTTAGCTTTGATTAGTAACTTGATTGGGTTTTCCAGGGATAATGATATGCTTATAATTATGACTAATTCCGTCGGGATTTTACTTAGCACTGACAGGACATTGAGATGGAGGCTCTCTCATTAGTAGAGGTTAGGTCTCTAGTAGAAATCTCTTTTTCCTTAACTACGTGCCCCTATACGTTGTCTTAAGTGACATAGCTAGTGGATCCACCTAAGCTAAAAGTTAAGGTCCTTGCCTTGGCAAGTAAGGACATCTTTTTTTAGTGTGGGAGAAAGACACCATATTACACATTAAAGCTCACGTGGTCTATGTCGGTTTGTGAAACATTCCTTTGATTTAACATGCGTAGACATTGTTCAAGTTTTATGATGCTTATCTAAGGGCTTTTACGATGTTTATCTTCGTCATGCATTTCATGTTTCGATTATGTCCTCTTTCATCATGATTCATGTTTTATGAATATCCCTTATACTTAGCACATTCCATGTACTAATGCATACTTGTGCCTACATTGTTTCACTAATGCAGGGCTTGACGACTCCTCTCCCTTAGTTCATGGCTACTTGATCACTTTAGATACTTGAAGACTTCGTGAGTCCTCATACTTCGAGGACGATGTCACCTTTATTGCTTTCTTATGTCTTTATGTTTTAGATGTTGTATGTGGTGCACGGGTTAGGTCCCGACCACTTCCTTTGATGTTGTAGAAAGGCTTGTCAAGACTATGTTAAACTTTTGCTGTAGTCTCAAACGTTCCCCTTTATATGAGATTTTTTACATTTATCTATTATATTGTATTGAATGTATGTCAAGTGGCTTATAAAGGTTCTTATGGGGGTCTTGTACGTGCCATGTCACGTCTAGGGTGTACTTTGGGTCGTGACACTTTTATCCAAATGTTATCCTAACCTTCCCTAAGCCTACATTACAAGGATGATAAAAATTCTTTGTGATCTCCAATAGAATGCTTTTGAGCCAATGATGATTAAAAATATTGGAACGGCTATGATGAGGTATTTATGTTCATGAGATGTTCTTTGTGAGTGTGAGTGTGAGTGTTTGTGCTTTTGTCCCTTGTCTTGTTAATAATTGTTTGAGTAATTTTAGGACATCTTCTTTCTTGTGAGGGCATGTAAATTTAGATAGTGGTGATTTTGAAAAGTCCTAAATGAATCAAATGAGTATGTGAAGGAACCAATTATTTTAAGTCACTTCTTTAGATTTAGTTATTGTCACTTGATTATTCATGGTTCTTAAAAACGTGATATGAGAATGAGGGTAGTTGTTTTTGTGATGTTTTGCATGTGGTGACAATTTGATAGTACTAACTGAACTCATGTTCTTTGTGCTTAAGGGATGATTGGTGTGCTTGAATTGAGTAAGTTCTTGATGTTGCTTGCTTGAGGAAAAACAACGATTTAAGTTTGGGGATGTTGATAAGTCGGTCTTTTTACCAATTTATCTTGTCTTTAAAGCTTATTTTTTTGACTTGTTTAAGCAAGAATAGGTGCATTTGGTGTTTTTTCTTCATGTTTGCATAAAAATGAAGTAAAGAGTTGATTTAGAAGATAATTGACTAAACCAAGTGAAATTGAGGCAAAAAGAAGACAAAAAGTTCAAATTTCACACTGACATGATTTAAGGCATCGCGATCGCATGGTCAAAGGGTCGCAATCGCGGTTGACTGAGAACCCACGCATCTTGATTGCATGGTTAACGGTCGCGATCATAAGATATAGACTCGTGACCCATCGTGAACATGAAGAGCAACTGACAGACGTCTAGGCAGAAGTAGAAGTTCACCATTTTGATCCCAAAATCCTATTTGACACCCACGCACAACCTTTGTGCATATTTGATAGTCTTAGATTGGGTTTTAGGCTTGGATAATAAGATTCTCACAATGCACGTTTTGGATTGAAGATTGAATACTCCATTGTAATAATTTTCACTCTTTCTTTATTTTGTTGCTTGACTTGTAGGTGTAATTGATCATTAGAACTTGTGTGTTATTTATGTTAATAGACATCTTTAGCTTTTGTATTTAATTGAATGTTTCTCATTTCTGAAATGAGTATTTGATTATCTAATCAATTTCATGTTTTACATGTTTTCCTATGGATTTGATCACTCCTTGGACTTTCTCATTTACTTTGATTGAGCTTGGAAGGGTCAATTGACGTTGGGAAAGGTTGATTAATGCATAATTTGAGGTGTAACACCTAATACTTCGGATTATAGCAAGAAATAGTGAATCCATGTCATGCCTATAATTGGATTGATTGTGTTGCTACTCATTAGTTGACGTATGCTATATGTTATGGGTGATTTAGCTCCCATTGCTCTTTATAATAAACACTATTATTTGTCTATAATATCCAATCACTTATTCAAATATATTAATTAAGCACCTATTCTATAAAGCAATTTTCTAATTAAAAATAATTGGTCACCCATGATATAAAATTTCTGCATCCACCATTATTGCTACGTAGCTAGGTTTGATAGAACTAGTAGTAGGTGGATATATAGGTTTCAATGGCATATATGATTTTACCCATGAATGAGTTTGCATGATATTAAGGTGCAATGAGTCTTGTGATTGTTAATTATCTCCCCATTACTTATTTACCTTTAATTCCTTGCTTGAGAAAACCTTTCCCGTATCTATGATTGTTACTAAAATGATCTATATATTATAATTATGTCATTTTTGTTTCAATTCATACTTGTATCTTATAATTCTTTATCTTTCAATTGTCGACACCTTCTTCCTTGTGTGATTCGACCCCGGCCTCATAAGTTAGGTTATTATATTGCTAGTGACCGCTTACACTTTGATTCCTATGACAGGTAATTGATTGTTATCAAGCATAGAGCCTAAGATCTTCAAGTTTGTGCAACTTCTGTATTCTCTTCTTACAGGTTAACTCAGGGTCAAGATTCAGCTTCTTAATCACCCAATAGGCGTGATGTTATAATTTTGTTACAAGATGGCAAGACTTACCAAATAAAATGTGGCAGGAAGAAGTCCCAGTTGGTGTTTTTAAGATGTTTTGTACGAACATAGTGCATCACCAAGCTTCACATACCAATCCCTTCTTTGTGCATTCAAAGTCTTTTGCAGAATCTGCTTCCATTCTCTGTTTGACATCTATACTTAGACATTTTCATGTGGGTGGTATATTGTAGCAACCTTGTATCAAATCTCATACATAGCAAACAAATTTTTAACCCAATGATTAATGAAGTGTGACCCTTCATCACCAATATTAGCTCTTGGAGTTCTAAACCTAGTGAATATGTGTTTCTTAAACCTTCTTTGGATGGTTGCTACTTGTTGTATTGTATTGTATTGTTAGTTTTAATAAAATGTTTGTTTTGATTGTTACTTAAATTTTACTGTATCATAACGTTTCAATCAATCGTTAGGTCACAACGAAAAGACCCATTTTATATAACAACTGATTTGGTATGATCACGTTGTTACGTTAATACTTTCTTCTTATTTTATCTTTATTTATTATTTAATAATCATAATTCATCTTCTACCATACCTTTTCATAATAGCTCTATCACGTACCCTACGTTTCTTGTAGGTTTATCACTCAGGTTATGAATGTGTGACATTCTGTAATGACTGAGAATGATACAATTTATCCAAACATTGTATTCATTAAACAGTACAGTATGATACAATAAAATACAATACAATATGAAACAATACGTAACAACCATCCAAACAAAGTGTTAATGAACTTTATTGCAACGTTCAAATGATTGATGGGAAGAGCTACAACCTACTTAGACACATAATCGACTTCCAATAGAATGTACTGGATTTCATTAGACGGTGGGAAGGGGCCCATAAAATTGATTCCCCATACGTCAAATATTTCAACCTCTAGAATGTTGTTCAACGTCATCTCATATCTTCTCTAAATGGTCCACATCCTCTGGCATCGGTCATATTCCTTCACATAGTACGTGGAATCTTTGAACAAAGTCGACCAAAAGAATCTAGATTGAAACACTTTGTGGGCAGTGCACCCACCTCCCTGATGACCTCAATAAGGTGATGAGTGGCAACTATCTAGCTCCTGCTTAACTTCATTCTCCGAAATATATCCCCTTCCCATTTTGTCTGCACCTTGCTTGAAGAGGAATGACTTACCCATATGTAAAATCTAGCACCATGGATCAACTTCTTATTTTCTTGAGTGGTTGGTCCAGGTGGAAACACTCTGCTTATCAACAAGTTAACAATATCACTGTACCAGGGAAATTGAGTGATATCCAAGGCCATCAACTGCTCATTGGAAAACTCATCACGAATTCGTCCTTCAGTGATTTAAATTTGATACGCCCAAATTACACCTCCCAAAAGAAGTATAAGCGGTTGTTGTCAAATAAAGAACCTAACTTTTAGGTTAGGGTCGATCCCACGAGGAATATGGTTCAAACTTAGGCTAACTTACGATTATCTATGTTTAGTCAACTGATTTCCAAGAAAAGTAACAAGGGGGGTTTTTTGAATAAAATAACAGTTTGTTGATTTGTATTACTATAGTTTGAGATATCAATATGAGATGAAAATTAGGGCATACTTGTTTACCACAAGCTATTAACGCAATATTCCTAATAATAGTAACTCTATCCTAGTGCTAGCATGCAAGGTTGATAAGTTATCTATATTTAAATGATTGGTCCTCCAAATAGAGAATTTCACCATACAACTTGGTCTGTCTACGGGTGTGTGCTTTACTAACCCTTACCTTTAACCCTAAATTAGCCTTCACATCAGTTGATTAAGGTTAGGCTATTAGATAGTGGCTAAACTCAACTAAAGCTCTGTTGTTCAATCCTTTTCTCGTTCACTACTTCCTTGGTCCGGCAAGTAGGAATGAGACTAGTTTTAACGTTGCACACCACTAGAAAGCATTCTAATTAAAGGATTAACAACACATGCATACACTATTCTAGAATTACTTATTTATTATTCGTACATTGTTAATTGCGCTTGGTTCCCACAACCCTAGTTGTGGATTTAGATACTCATGCTTGAGAATTCACAATTCATATTAGGGTTAATAAGATAAATTATGAACTTACAATTAGAATAGATGAAAACCAAAATCTTGAATTGAAAATCAAAAGCAAATTACATAAACGAGCTTCAAGAATTAAATTGCTAAATTGTTTGCAAAGTAATTCCAAGTGCTCAATTCAATAGTCTCCAAAAGGGTCTAACCCTTAGAAACATAAATTACAACTTATATTTATAGTACTCAAGTCCTAATAGAAGTAGGAAACGAAAATAAGGAAAATCTGATTTTGGCAGTTTTGACCAACAGTGGCCAACGATGGACCGTGGATCAACAAATGGTCCGTGGGTGACCTCCGTGGTTCAGCAACTGGTGAAAAGTCTTGGCCTTCTCATCGATAGTTACCACCTGCATTTTGTAGTTCCAGTCACGATCCATTTTCAAGTACTAGAACTCATTTTTCTAAATCAAACGACGGCTCCCATCGATGGTCTTTCACTCAAGCTACGGGTCATCGGTTGCCTATGTGGTTCCACACTTAAGTTAGACTTCCTTGCACCACTGACCCACGGGTTCCACCTATGGCTTGTCAGCTGAGTGAAAGATCGTGGGTTGCCAAATTTTTGTAGTTTCAGCTCTTTTCAACGACAACTGCTTTAAATCGATTTCCTACAAATTGAGACAAAAAACCATCATATCTAATAACAAAAATGCCTTAGACACACAAACTTCAAGTGAAATGCATATAAAAATACCATAAAATCATGGTACATCAACACCCTCAACTTAAAATTGTTGCTTGTCCTCAAGTGACACACTAAACTCAAAATGACACTCATGCAGAAGAAAACACACAAACTCAAGCAATCACACGACTTTTTTGTCAACTTTTTCACGTAGTGCAAATCCTCTCATTTAGACTCAACAAGCTAACTCATGTGGATCAAATCATGACATAGACAGACAAATAGATATCACTACATACACTTTCAACAATCACCAAGATACCAACTTTCCAACAATGTAACTAGTGTCGTTACCACATAGAAATCTTTTTTCTCACACAAACTCTGATATTTTAGCTTAAGGATTCAGTAAACACTCATGCTCAGAAGTGAATTCAAATACAGTTAGTGCTCAATGGCATAGGCTTGCCCTTATTTTCGCTGCATAGACTTTCCAGACTGGTCAACTAGGATCACAATAGGGATTTGTTAGCTTGTAACGTAGGCTCAGGGTCAGGTATGGTACATTTGGGTATTTTAGTGACTTTTCTGCCCTCCATGACATTACATTGGCTATTTTACCTCTTTCTACAACCAATTCTAACATCATTTTGTTTTCTTCTCTTTACCTTCACTTATTTCAGCACAAATGTGACTTTAATTTATTTTTTATTCCATTCCTTTTTTTTCTTTTTCTCCTTTTTTCTTTCTTATTCAGCATTATTATCACTCTATTGTTTCTTTTGGATTTAATCACACCTTTCACTATCTTTTCCTTATTCTACAAACAACTCTTTTCATACCGTTTTATTTCAATTTCTTTCTTCATAGCCACCCTCAACTTATGTATTTTGCATGAGTTGAGGTGCATGATGTCCTAGGTCGGACCAGGGCCATTATTAAGGTGAATTTTGAATTAGCCACCCTCAATTTAGGCTTTTTTCCTAAGTTAAGGTGCACAATGTCCAAGGAGGGACCAAGGCCAAAATAGATATTTTTAGGGAAGGCGAGTTAGGTGTATTGAAAGAAGTTGTATCTATTAGGCTGAAACATTTTGTTCGGAGAGAGCATTTATTTCTTTTGGTTGGATTTTTTTAGGCTTAAGTGGACTTATTATCAACAAGGGCCTATTATCATTTCCCAATTTCAAGCCTAGATTATCTTAGCAGGACCAACGGGGCAAGTTCTATATTGGAACACATTGTACTGACTTATGCACAATCACCTCACACACACTTGGCACATTATTTTATTATTGAATCATTGAAGCATCTAATTCAAGTTCTAGCTTAAGTCATGCTAGCATACCGGTTCCTATCATGTCACAGGCAGATCCAACACATTCAACTTATTAAGCCTATAAATATAGCGTAGTTCAAAGTTTTGAACAAATATCATTTTTGATGCACTTATGTCATCATGCTTCATTCATTTGGTCTACTTCAATACTTATACAATCCTAAACATTCCGATTCAACAAAAAAGTAAAAAAGTCCCTTGGGGGGAAACAACACTATCAACAAAACCCTAAGAGAGAGTTATAAGTTGGGTTACTCAGACTTCACGCTACAACTCACTCCCAATTTACCCCACCCCAACGAAAAAATGGTACAATCGCCCTCAATGCACAAAAAAAATAAAGACAAAGGGAGAAGAAAACCTGTAGCGCGTAAACACCGATGACCCAGCAAGAGGCGAGTGGGTCCGGTTTCCCTCAACACGCTGAATCATCAATGGTGACGCCCTTAGTAGCGCCCTCATCAATAATGGGAACACCATCAGTAGTGCTCGTAAAATAAGATGCACCTATAGATGCCATCTCACGAGCTATCCACTGTTGCAGCCTCCTCAAACGAGATTGTCTCTATGCTACCTTGAATTGTTGCCTCTCTCTCTATTCCTAGTTCGTCGGGCCTCATCGGCATTTGGAGTATGCACAGAAGAGAAGGTGCGGTTCCCAGTCGCACGAGAAGGGTCAGGTGGTGGCATCGCATGACTAAAAATTACAGTCATTACCACATTATCTACCTCAACTTTAGGTGTGGGCTCAGGGACATCCTCACAAGAGGAAAGGAGGGCATCAACATCATATCGGAGCCTAGTCAACTCCATCTGGAAAGTAGTGAAATCAATAGTAGGCCTAGGGCTCTCCAATACTCTACGATCGAACGCATCTAACCGCTTGTGGACTGCCTGAATCTTCACATCCATCATCCTCTCCATACAAGCCTCGGACTCCTCTACGGACCTTTGCATCCATGGTCTCATGTGCTGCAAAAGTGTAGCCATCTGGGTCTCCAATTTCTTGACTTGGGAAAGAGGTACAAAAGTAGACACCAAAAAGGTGGTGGCTCGTGAAGAGCTAGCGACATAACTAGTGGAAATGAAGGGGGGAGCCTGTGCCTCTTATGTAGTGTCAGACATGGTAGTATCAACAACCTGCTCAACCTCAATTTGCTCTACATCTTTGGCCAGATCAGCACCCAAAGGATGTAGGTCAGCCTATGGTCCCTTCCTCAGTGTTGCAGGGTTAGCATCATCTCGAATGAGGAAGACATCAACAGTGTTCGTCTCCTCTATCAATCTGTTACAATGCCCAATGGGCACTGTAGACTCCCTCTATAGCTGAAAAATGAGACAAAGGAAAGACAATGTGGTGGTAGTCTTGAATTACCTCCCATTTATCTCAGCTATCAGAAATGCTAGAGAAGTCAAGCTGAAGCCCCGCCATTATTGTTCCTAGCGTCACAGCTCTATCCCAAGTCACCACGTTGTCCACCTGTGTAGGAGACAACCTAGTACGTACAATAGACCAGAAGAAATTTTCTGCGAAGCTCAGGGTTGCCTTTCTAATAGGAAAAGTAGTGTTACACACCCACTATGTCCTCTCTCTATCCTAAGCAATGTGACGGGCCATCCATCTCAATAAGGCCTCTCACTACTCACCATCCATCTGAAAAGCCCCACTCTGAACCACCCCCATCATGTTGTCATACTCTGCTTTATTAATAGGCAGAGTGTAGGCTGGGCCGTAAATAAAACGACTTATAGTCATCTTAGATATGTCCACTATAACACCCCATATCCAAAAATATACCTCGATGTAGATTTCCAAAAGTTACAGGTTCAACCCACGGACTGTAGGGTGACCCTCAGACTGTGTTGGTGGTTCGTGGTTCCCATCTCCAACCCTCCCCAAACTCAGCCCCAGAAATTCATCCAAGTGTTGACCCACGATCGGACCCACGGACTATGGTCCATGTCCGTGGATTAGACACTCAGTTTCCAGCCCCAATCGTCGATTGACGATTGACCAGTATGGACCGTCAGTCAATCGATGGTCCGTTTATCCCGTCCATTGGTGACCCTGATAACAGTTAAGTCAAGGGTCTTTTGGTCCTTTACTTATGCGTTAGACTCCTAAACTATGTCGTTTAAACCCTAAACTATGTAGTTTTGGTCAGTTTTAGCCTAGAAACATAATTAGAACCTACCTAAGTCAGATCATTCTTTAAAACATAGAAAAATAGAGAGTAAGAGGAGAAAGAGTTCAAGAACCCTAATTAAAGAATGCAACAAGGTTCCATCACTTCCAGCCCTGAAATTGAAAGATTTCCCCGTGGAATTCGTCACTAGGTATGTGGGATTTCACTAGTGGGTTCCTTTCACCCATTAGGTCCCTAACTTTCAGTTAGAATCTTGATTTCCTTAAAGTTATCTAGACTTAGGGTTTCGTGAATGTTAGAATTGTTGGGTTTTAGCTGTTAGAGTGATCCAAATTGTATTGTCAGGAATTCAGTATCACTATTGCTCAGGTTCATGCATAAACTCAGAACCCTAGCTGTGTAGTTTTTTTAGTTCATGAATTACACATGCTAGGCCAGTTAATTTAGTTATATATAAGTATGCCTCAGTTTTTGAATGTATTATTATCAACATATTAATGTTGCATTCTCAGTTTGCATGTCAGTATTTTGAGTTATCCATTATTACAACATTTCTATCATAAAGTGTTAATTACTTAATCATATGGGAAGCATAATACCGAGTGGACTAGGGTCAGACACCCTCAAGTCCCAGAACTACATGCCCCTAGGTTGTAAGTCCCCTCTGTGGGCATCATTTTAGTGATCACGCCAGCATGCCTCTATAACTCTAGCAGGGTATATTAGGTCCTCTCGATGTGGAGTATACATCGGACTCCACATTTAGCTCATGTGGTTTTATGTGGATTATTAGTAGCTCCCTTATAGTTCAGTCAAATTCTATTGCATTGATCATGTTATCAGTATAGTTCAGTATTCAGTCTCAGCATGTTATAAACTTGGTCATTGCATTCAGTTAGCTCAATAATGAGTATCTATATCATGTTTAGATTATATCATTGTTGTATTTCCTGTTCGGTTATGTTATTATTCAAATGTATTCTATCCTACATGCTCAGTACCTTTCAAGTACTGACCCATACTCTGCACTACATCTTCTCATGATGTAGGTTTAGGTCCTCAATAGTAAGATCATGCATAGATCGGTTCTTGATCTTCAGCTCAACAGCATCAGTGGTGAGTCCTCATTCTTCGAGGACTAGAGACATGATTATCTTTCCTTTTTTATTTTAGTTCCAGTTTTGCTAGATTTAACTAGGGCATATCCCATCACTTCTAGTCAGTTAGAGGCTATTTTCAGACATAGTTAGATTTAGTTTTAGTACTTGAGTTTATTTCAGTATCTTAAGCTTAGTATAGGTATTCCCCATCATTTCAATTTTATTATGATTAAGCTTTCGCATAGTGTTTCTTGATTTAGTTTATCTTAGTATGCTTATGGTATGCCAGCAGGGTTAGCTTGGGGTCACTTGTGATCCTAGGTCCTGTGTCCGCGTCACGGGGGTAGCCTCGGGGAGTGACATCAAAGGAGGAATTCCACACCAAATTAGCCTGAAGAGGAGGCTGAGCTGATGACTTTGCCCGTGGTGGAATAGTGTTCTACACGGTGGCGGCGTAGTAGGCTTAGAACTCATGGATCATCTCCCTATTGTACTTGCTCGGACTTAAGGGGATCCAGTCAAACTTTTTCTATTTAAACAATTCATCAATGGCTGGCACAGTGGGGAGGCTTCCAGTGAGTACCTGACGGTCCTTAGTAATAGGCATGTGAGGCTTCTGCTGCTCGTTTTGATTCTTCCCATCAAAATAAATGTTGAACTGACCCTTAACACACCACCTATTCGGCTTAGTGGAAATATGAACAAGGAACATCGGGATGCCAGGCAGGTGATGAGCCTCTCCACTGCTAGTGGCATTAGAGGCTGAGGCCGATGTGCCGCTGGAACTTGAGTCAGAATGCAACTCTGAGCTGTAATGCGACTCTCCTAAATGTTGGGCCCCCTCCTCACACTGGGGAGGGGGGCAACTATGGGACTGGTTGAGGGTGAGTGCTCCTCATCAGATTTGATCACCTGCCTACTCTGGCACCTCATGGTCAAGGTGGCAATGGGGGAGCTTCGAGTAAGCTTCGGTGCTTACTCCTTTCAACTAGATTCATTAATGAGTTGGAGCGAAGATGCTACCGACTTTGAATTGTCTCTCCTCAAGTAAATGGGTGGTTATTTTGGCGCCATGGAACCTGTGGAAGCTTAGTTAGTACCCAAAGAACTTAGAAAGAACCAAGAAAAATTCTTTGAACAAAATTTGGACCTAGACTAAAAACTATAAAAATTAAGGCACTGATTGTTTTGGAACCTATGGTGGGTACCTACAGACCATCGATCGAGACGTGCTATGGGTCCCCTCCATAGTCAAGGAGCCCAATTTTGGGTTTCTGAAATTGTAACCACGGATGTGCAGAACGGTCTGCCGATTGAATGATGGACCGTAGTCCATGTCGTGGTTCGCAACTTAGCAATTTCTGTGTGAGCTGGATCGACAAACCACGACCTACGGTCCGTAGATTGACCTACGATCTGTGGGTTGAGGACGTCGACCAATGTTATATGCAAACATAGGATTTCACATTTCAATCAACAAGTTTAACTCAAAAATCAACACATATACAATGTCTAAAACATGCATTTCAACACATTACATGGTAGTTTATCCTTCCTAAGGCTTCAATCATGCAATTTATTCATTTAAACACATAGACATTGAAACTGTAAGTCAATAACTTCAACTAGACATAGCAATCCCAATTATCCAATTTAATTACACAACACACTTACAATACCATCGTCCCAAGTGTAAATTAGAACTTAATTTTACATATTTAACATGCAATTATATAGCCAACGACAAGTACAACTTTGTGACATCAATTTAAACAATGAAAAATTCAAAGTTTTGGTGAATCGATTACCTTACAAGTAAAGCAAAGTTGAGGAGTGTGTTAGTTGCGATTTTTTCTTATGACTAAAATGAACTTGATACCGAACCTGGACTTGGATACTTTGTGGAAGAGAGAAAATATGGAGGGAAAAGGATTTTGGGAAAATTGGAAAAGATTTGGGAGTAATGGGGAAGGTTAATGGGTGTTTTATGGGGGAAACTAACAGTTTGACATGGTTGGGAAGAAGAGGGAAATGGGGTAAGTGTTTAAAAATGGAAGGTTTTAATAAAAATAAGGGTCCAAGTCGTGTCTACTAGAAACCCTAACTTGGACCCACGAAATCCCATCGACGGTCTGTGGGTAAATCGACGGTCAGCCGATGGGTTCCGTGGTTCACTCTAACACTTAGTGAAATTTAAAAAACTTACTTGGGATCTACAGATTCCATCCACGGTCCATAGATTGAATGGCGGAACATCAATGGGAACCATAGACGACTGCATCAACATAATATTTGGAGATTTTTCCTTTTCTTTCCTACACACGTCGCAAACATTAGGACTTCCTTTTTACATTTTCTGGACTCTTTTTAGACACGGACCCTATTATACCCTTATCTATTCAATACTAAAACACAAACTAACAAAAGTTCTATCTAGAAAACTAAAACTTATGAAAACTTCACTATATCGAAAAGAAAACTCCTATAGTTGGCTAGATTTTACATCTTGGGTTGCCTCCCAAGTAGCGCTTGATTCAACATTGAGGCATGACGCAGACATCTTGATTACTCATACTTCATCAAGGCCTCACTTCTCTACCATCTCATTGACATTCTTTGATTTCCCCAAGTAGATCTTTATTGCCTGACCGTTCATCTTAATCATTGTTCCTTCCCTATTCTCGAGTTCAACTGCTATATGTGGAAATACTTGAGTTACCTTGAATGGCCTGGTCCACTCAGACTTGATCTTTCCAGGGAACAAGCACAACCATGAGTTAAATAAGAGTACCAAATTAGCGGGAACAAATTCACTTTTGTCGATATTTTGATCATGGTACTTCTTCATTTTCTCCTTATATGAGGCTGAACTTTAATATGTGTTTAGGCGAAACTCATCAAGCTCATTCATTATTTTACTGATGCGGTGTCCCAATCAAAATTTATCTTTTTGAGCACCCACACCAGTTTGTGCTCTAACTCTACAGGAAAAGGCAAGACTTCCCAAATACAAGTTGGTAGGGTGACATACCTATAGGAGTTTTTGAATGCAGTGAGATAGGCCCATAGAGCATCATCAAGCCTTCTTGACCAATCAGTTATGTTGGCATTCACACTATTTGCAAGGATTTGCTTTATCTCTCTATTTGACACTTCAACTGTCCCACTAGACTGTAGATGGTAAGGAGTTGCTACGCTCTGAAGAACACCATACTTGTCAAGAAACTCCTTGAACAACTTATTACAAAAGTGATAACCTCCATCGCTGATAATTGCCCTTGGTGTACCAAATTTGAAGAAGATATTATTTTTCAGGAATACGGTGACACTCTTTCCTTCATTTTTGGAAAGTGCAATTGTTTCCACCCATTTCGATACATATTCAACCACTACAAAAATATACTTCATCCCATTCAAACTCACAAACGGACCCATGAAGTCAAGACCCCAAACATCAAATAATTCAATCACCAATATTGGGTTCATTGGTAGCTCTTGCTTCCTTAAAAATCCTCCTTCTCGTTGACAACAATCACATGACCTAGCGAATTCATGAGCATCTTGGTGGATGGTAGGCCAGTATTACCCACACTGTAGGATTTTATAAGCAGTCTGAATAATACTATGGTGTCCACGAACAGGCGATGAATGACACGCCTCTAGTATACTCATCATCTCAACCTGAGGCACACAACGACGAATAATTCGATCAACACAAACACAAAATAAGTATGGTTCTACCCAAAAGAATTTCTTTACATCAGACACAAAAAAAATTTCTTTGGTGAAATGACAGTTTCGAAGGCACCAAATCACTTGCCAAAAAAATTAGCAAAGTCTGCGGACCACGGAATAAGGTCAAAAGATGCAGCCAATGCTAGCTCGCCAGGGAATGCATCAGTAATCTCAACTCCATATTCTAGCTTAATCCTAGCTTTCTCCTCTAATCTAGACAAATGATCGGCGACTTGATTTTATGTTTCCTTTCTATCCTTCACCTCAAAATTGAACTCTCGCAGCAAAAGCATCCATCTAATAAGTCTTGGTTTTGCATCCTTTTTAGCCATCAGATACCCCAACGCGAAATGATCAGTATGGACAATGACTTTAGTGCCCAGAAAATATGATCTAAAATTCACAAATGCAAAAACCACAGCAACCAATACTTTTTCAGTCACAGTATAATTCTTTTGAGCAACATTTAAGGCTTTGCTCGCTTAGTCTATATGATGAAGAATTTTCTCTCCTTTGCCCCAATACTACGCCAAGTGATCTTAGGCATATTTATTTTCCTAGAAAGCTAACTATGCCCCCATTTCAGCTTAGTTTGAATTCAATATGTATTCGTTTATAGTTTTATTGAGTTTTTTGTCTGTTTATGAGCTAACGAACATGATTAGTTGTGTAGGTAAGCTTAAGAGGAGAAAGGAGCATGAAAATGGACAATGGGGAACACAAAAGACTAAAGGCAAAAAGAAGCATGGAAGAAATAAGAAGAAAAGAAGATCGAGGCACTCCCTTATCCCCTCCGCATCGCGGAGAGGGGGTCTTAAATTAACTCACGAGAGTCAACAGTAGGCAGAGCCCTCCGTGTACTCTCTGCGTCGCAGAGCAGGGTTGCTATTTTATTCGTGAAAGTTGAGTTAGAGGTAGAACACTCCGTGTAGTGTCCACGGTGCGGAGAAGGCTATTGTGCCTGGAATCAAATATTTAAAACCTGTCCGCGTCGCCCCCTTTGATCCAGTTTTTGGCCGTTTCAACTTTTAGTATAAATAGGTCATTATTTTATTTTATTAATTATTATTTTTCTGGGTTTGGAGGAACGACGACTTGGGAGAAAGGTTTCACCATTTTTAGGGTTCTTTCCTAAACTCTTTTCCTTTCAATCTTTTTTATGTTATTTGGACATCGTTTGATTGATTCTTGGATTATGAGTAGCTAAATACCCTAGTTTTAGGGCTATGGCTACATGATGATTGTAATATATTGATTTTGTTATTGGGTTAATGTCAATTATCATATGAATCTTTCTTATGTTCTTACTTTCCGTATTTCATGAGTGACCACCATTGAAATAAAATTATTGTCCAAATTGAACTCGGCAGAGGAATAAGAAGATAAAATGTAGGGCATAAGGAGCATGGTTAATTCTAAATGACTAGGGTTAATTTGTATCTAGGATAGGGATATACCTAGAAACCATGCTTGGGTCACCATAGAGGAAGAAATTGTAATGCTCGGTACTTAATCCATCCTATCCCCGCTCAATGATGTAGTTAGGGCGTTATTTATCGTAGGTGATTAGAGTCGGGAGACCATGATCATACATTTAACCCTGTGATTCATTGATTCGATAATTGATAAATGCCCATATGAATGATATTGATTGCATGAATCCTGATAAAAGTTGCAGCCCTGGACTTTTACCCAATCACTGTTTTGAAATCCTTGAAATTGAATCGCTTTTGTTACATTTTGTTATAATCTTAGAAGTAGAAACTAAATCACTTTGGAAATCTTGAATATTATTGTGTTTAGCTGAAAGTTAGAGAAGTTAATTAATTCTAATAGTAAGTCCCTGTGGGTACTATACCCGGCTCTTAAAAAGAGCCACTTTAATACTTGAACGACCACGTTCACTTGCGTGTGCGATTTGGACGCAACAAGTTTCTGGCGCCGTTGCCGGGGATTTTAGAATTAGAAATTATCTGATTTTTTTAATTATTTTTGAAGTTAAAATCAAGTGTTGACAACTTGATCTTAGCATTTTATTGTTGCAGGTTGTATTGGAGTTTCAAACAGGACAACGATCAAGGATTAGTATCGCCTCTAGCGGAACCAGAAAGATTTGTACAGTACCGGAGAAGGCTAAGATGACTTACTTATCCGGTCCCTCTTGTTGGTAGTGAACCAAAATCTCCAGCAGCAAGAGTTGAGAAGGAAGAACCTGAGATAATGGCTGAGTTGAGAGTAAGAGACGTGGCAATCCCACTCCCTACCAATGTGACATCTTGTATTCAGAAACCTGAAGCTGGTGGGAGGTTTGAATTAAATCAAAGTATGGTGCAACTACTGCACACTAATGGGCAGTTCACTGGCCTGTCGCACGAGGATCCAACAGTTCACATTCAGAATTTCCTGGACATCAGTGATACGTACACTCTAGCTGGAGTGAATGTGGATTATCTGAGGTTCACTTTATTCCCTTTTTCTTTGCTTGGGGAAGCAAAAACATGGTTAAATTCAGATCCCGCAACCTCAATTATCATTTGGAATGATCTAGCACAGAAGTTCCTCATCCAATTTTTTCCATCTGGAAAAACAGCTAAGTTGAGGAGTGACATTTTGAGCTTTAGGCAGAAAGTGGGAGAAAACTTATACCAAGCTTGGGACATGTTTAAATCGATGTTGATGAGCTGCCCTCATCATCATCAATCTAATGAGGTGTTGGTCCATACCTTTATTGAAGGATTGGAGCCTAACACCCAGATTCTACTTGATTCAGCTGTAGGTGGTTAGGCTCTGGAGAAGGCATATGCTAAACTATTCACCTTGCTAAACAAGATCTCGCAGGGAAACCCTCAATGGAATGGAGGAGGAATGAAACCTGTGATTCAGAAAACTGAAGGTATATTAGAGGTAGATGTTGTGAATGCCTTGACTGCACAGATTGCTGCTATGCGGAATATGATGAACACCCACTTCAGTGAACTAGCATTGGGACAACAGCCCGCGCAGGTAAATGCAGTTCAACAACCACCATCTTGATGTGAGATTTGCGGTGGTGGTGACCATAGCGTAGAGGTATGTGGTGCAAACCCGGACTCTGTTAATTTTGTAGGCAATGCCCAGCGAGGAGGAGGCCAACAGAATTATGGGAACTCTTATAACCTAAGTTGGCGCAACCGCCCAAACGTTTCTTTGGGTGGAAATCAAAACCACGGTCAAGGCCAGAATCAGTATAGACCCTAAGGAAATACACAGGGGTACCAACAACAGGCCCAACGGGAGCACCCTAAACAGTAATCTTGAAACATGAGCATGGAGGAGATGCTGAAAAAGATTATGGCTGATCAAGACAAATTAGCTGCTGATGCAAGAAACAATCAGCTAGCTATACAGAATCTGGAGAAGCAATTCGGGCAGCTGGCTAGTGCCCAGAACTCATGACCACAAGGAGGTTTGCTAGGTATCACTGACCCAAATCCCAAGGAGGTAAATGCAGTAGGTACTCGCAGTGGTTTACAATCGAAGGAGTTAGCTCCTAAGAAAAGAAACACTGATGTTGTGACTAGAGAGAGTGAACCCAAGGAGTGCGAAGTTGTTGCACAAGAAGAAAGAGTTCAACCAATTGTGAAACCAACTCCTCTATCCCTTCAAAAGTTCAAGAAATAGAAGGAGCATGAATGTTTTGTTAAGTTCTTCTCTCTTTTGAAACAAGTTCACATTAGCTTGCCATTGGTAGATGTTTTGCATCGTATACCCAGGTATGCGAAATACGTGAAGGAGATTGTGGTGAATAAAATGAGGCTGACAGAGTATGAGACTATTGCACTTACTGAAGAGTGCAGCTCCAGAATCCAAAATAAGTTGCCCACTAAATTAAAAGATCTGGGTAGCTTTACGGTACAGATCACTATAGGGCAGAGCATTCTTGCGCGAGGATTATGTGATCTAGGAGCTAGTATAAATTCGATGTTGACTTCTTTGAACAAATAGTTGGGATTAGGTAGTCCTAAACCTACTACCACTATCTTACAGTTGGCTGATAGATCTGTATATAGGAATGATGGTGTTGTAGAGGATCATTGATTTTCCCAGTAGATTTTGTTGTGCTGAACTTTGAGCCAGACCTTGAGGTCCCATTCATCCTAGGAAGACCTTTCTTGGCTACTGGGAGGGAAATGATAGATGTAGCAGCTGGGAAACTCAGTATGCGGGTCAATAATAAGGTGGAGGTTTTCGATATGTAAAAAGCTTTAAAACTGCCAGCTGTGTATGAAGAGTTGTCTTCCATAACTGTGATAGATCTTGAGGCAGAAGCTCACTACATTGCATCTAAGGACCCTCTAGAGCGAGTGTTAGTGGGGGATGATATTTATGGGGATGTTGAGGCATAGGAAATTATGCAATTTCTTAATGTGGCACTTGTAGGTACATCTTGAGATTGATGCGAGCTTTCAAATAGGGTGTTGGGTCCTCCACCCAAGCCCTCCATTGAAAACGCACCCAAGCTGGAGCTAAAAGCTCTGCCAGCCCACCTCAGGTATGTATTTTTGGGTTAAGATAAAACTTTATCAGTTATTTTGTCTGCAGCATTATCTGATGAACAGATGAAAGCAACATTAATCATCCTGAAAAGGAGGAAAGCAGCTTTGGGGTGGAAAATGTCTGACATCAATGGAATTAGTCCCACGTTGTGCATGGATAAGATATACATGGAAGAAAGGCATAAGCCAAGTGCACAACATCAGCGGAGACTAAATCCATTGATGAAGGATGTGGTGAGAAAAGAGGTAATCAAGTGGTTGGATGCAGGGATTGTGTATCCCATATCTGATAGCAAATGGGTAAGTCCAATACAGTGTGTGCCCAAGAAGGGCAGAATGACAGTGGTAAAAAATGAGAAGAATGAGTTGATCCCCACAAGAACAATGACTCGGTGGCGTATTTGCATGGACTACCAAAAGTTAAATGACGCCAACAGAAAGGACCATTATTCAGTACCTTCCATTGATCTTATGTTGGATAGGCTGGCAGGTCAATAATACTATTGTTTCCTTGATGGTTCAGATTGTCATTGCACCAGAAGATTAGGAGAAGACTATATTCACTAGCCTGTATGGCATGCATGCATTCAAGCGCATGCCCTTCGGCTTGAGCAATGCCCCAGCCACATTTCAGAGATTTGTGATGGCAATCTTCCATGATATGGTGGAGGATTTTGTTGAAGTATTCATGGATGACTTCTCATTGTTTGGTGAGTCTTTTGAACTTTGCTTGACTAATCTTGACAGAGTTCTTGCCAGGAGTAAAGAAACAAATCTTGTGCTAAACTAGGAGAAGTGTCACTTCCTAGTTCGAGAAGGCATTGTGTTGGGGCACAAAATATCCAATAGGGGGCTGGAAGTTGACAAGGCTAAAGTGGAAGTTATTGAGTAGTTGCCACCTCTCATCACAGTAAAGGGAGTTAGAAGCTTCCTGGGATATGCTGGGTTCTACAGAAGGCTCATCAAGGACTTTTCTAAGACTACAAGACCTATGTGCAGCCTGTTAGAGAAAGAGATGAAGTTTTTGTTTGATGAAAAGTGTTTGCAGGCATGTGAGCTGCTGAAAAAGAAGTTGATCGAAGCTCATATTCTGATTACTCCAAATTGGGAGCTTCCTTTTGAGCTTATGTGTGAACCCAGTGACATAGTTGTTGGGGCAGTACTTGGGCAAAGAAAAGAAAAGATGTTCTATTCCATCTACTGTGCGAGCAAGACACTTGATGCAGCTTAGTCGAATTACACTATGACTGAAAAAGAGATGCTGGCATTAGTGTTTGCATTTGATAAGTTCAGATCATACTTGGTGGGAACCAAAGTTATAGTCTACACTGATCACGCTGCAATCTGATACTTGTTTAACAAGAAGGATGCCAAACCAAGGTTGATTAGGTGGATTCTGCTACTACAAGGGTTTGATCTTGAGATAAGGGACATGAAGGGAACTGAGAATCAGATAGCTGATCATCTGCCCAGACTGGAGGATTCAACTCATGTGAAGAATGATGGGCAAATTCGTGAAGAGTTTCCTGATAAGCATTTGCTTGCTTTGGACATTGCTCAAGTGCCTTGGTATGCTGATATTGTGAATTTTCTGGTGAGTGGTTTATTTCCACCTGGGGCCTCAACACATCAAAAGCAGAGGTTGAAGTATGATGCACACTTCTATATATGGGATAAGCCTTTCTTATTCAAGCAGGGACCTGATCAGGAGGCGACACAAGTGTTGGAGAGCTGTAACTCTTCACCATATGGTGGACACCACAGAGGCGAACGAACTGCGCATTAGGTATTGCAATCTGATTTCTTTTGGCCTACTCTGTTTAAAGATGCTGCTCTGTGTGTGAAAGGTTGTGATCAGTGCCAGAGGATGGGCACCATTTCGAGGAGGCATGAGATGCCCTTGAGCAATATACTGGAGTTTGAGATCTTTGATGTCTAGGGGATAGACTTTATGGGACCATTCCCATCGTCCCATGGTAATCAATACATCCAAGTCGCAGTGGACTACGTGTCTAAGTGGGTGGAGGTAGTTGCAGTGTAACACCCCTAGATACTAACCAAGAGTCGCATGTCAATTTACCGTTGCTTAATTACTAGAATATGTTTTAGTCTCATTTTGGGAACTTGAGGTGTTGTGATAATTGCCAACTTGCTTAGCATAATTTCTTATCGTAATTTAAGGATTTGTGATGGGGTGTTTAGGTAATATTCTAATTAGAATTATGTTTAACTTTAAAAGGAGATGAGGTATATATATAAGTGTATATGTATACATTTTGGGCAGCACACAATTTTTTGGGCAGCACCTTTGAAGGACAGCTGCCCAAGGGATAAACATCACTTGTTGACTATATATTTTCACCCCTCCTTTAGTAATTTTGTTTTCCTCAAGCCCTAGAACCTTAGAAACATATCTAAACAGAGTGTTCTTCAAAAACCTACAACTCCTATGTTTATGTCGAACTCTGATTCAGCTGTTATAGACTCGAAATATGGGACGCAACATAGAACCAGTTCTGTCCAGATTTTGGAATTTCAAATTCTGTATGAACAGCTGTTAGTGTTTTGACTATATCTTGTTGTACAAAATACATTTTGCGGTGATTCTTGTTTGTTTGCAACCCTAAGAGATGTATCTACATATTTCATGAAGGTTATAAAGTCTAGTTTTGCTGTTTTCCATTTCAAATCTAAGTTGCGACATGAGGTACTAGGCTGGCCAGAATCACTCTTTTGGGAGCATTGTTGTGTTTGTGCAGGATAATTTTACTTGTGATGATGATATTATTTTACATCAATATTATTGAGCTGCTAGGGATTAAAGAATTTGTTTAATTGTATTTTAAAGGTTGTTTGTACTCGTGAACAAGTTGAGGACCTTGATACATTGGTTGGACTGTTTTCTTGATACTTGCTTGTGCTTGGTGTGAGGACATGATGTACATGTTGGGCGAGCCTTGTTGTTGAATCTCTTGGAAAATGATGCTATGAACGTTCTTGACATTTGGGTCTTTAAATATCGAACTTGATACTCTTTATATATTGTTTACTTGATTTATTAATTTTGTCCAATTATGTTGCTCATGACTTGAGAAAGTTTGCTTTGTGAATCGGATGGCTCCGAAACTATAGTTTTGCACCACTAAGCTATATGCTTAGCGATAGTTGTTTCTATCGTAGGGAATGATCGAGAGGAGGCATGAAGCTGGCCATTGGGGATGGAAAATCACAATTGCATATAGACATCTATATTTTGCATAAACCTTGGGACTAGTACATGATCTATGTGTTGTATATTTACATGAAGTTTTGAGGACGAATTTGATCATGTCACCATGGGTTGTAATATCAGTATGACTATGTGTTTTGTTCTTTTGGGGTGTGTAAGCCCAAGGCTTGTAATATATTAAATTTACCACTAATTTTGAATGATGGTGTGAAGCATGAACCACCTAGTTTGAGTACTCGGAAGTTAGATATATATTTTATTTTTTTTACTAATGTGAGGACAATATATATATGCAAAAAAAATAATCTCGTGAGTTATTGGCTTATATGATTTCGGTAGGGTCGTTACATGCAGTACCATCCAATGATGCAAAACTGGTTGTGAAGTTCATCCCAAAACACATCTTCACCAGGTTCGGAACTCCAAGGGCTATGATAAGTGATGGAGGTACGCACTTTGGTAATAATTCAGTGCATAATTTGTTAGCCAAATATGGAGTGAGACACAAGATGTCTACAACATACCACCCCAAACTAGTGGGCAGGTGGAAGTGTCGAATAGGGATGTAAAACAGATCCTCTAAAAGACTGTGAATGCCCAAGTTAGATGATGCTTTGTGGGCATACCAGACTGCATACAAGACACCAATAGGGACTTCTCCTTATTGAATGGTGTTTGGAAAAGCTTGTCACCTACCAGCTGAGTTAGAGCATCACTTATATTGGGTGATCAAGAAGCTAAATCTAGATGTTGAGTTAGCCAGTAGAAAGAGAATAACACAGCTGCACGAGTTGGAAGAATTTAGGTTCCACGCCTATCAAAATGTTAAGTTGTATAAAGAGAAGACCAAAAGGTGGCATGACAAGCATATTGTGTCACGCACCTTTGAGCTTGGTCAACTAGTTCTGCTATTCAATTCAAGGTTGAAGTTGTTCTCTAGATAGCTTCGATCTAAGTGGAGTGGTCTTTTTGAAGTGGTAAGGAAGACCCAACATGGTGATGTGGAGTTTAGTAACAAGGAAAAGAGCTGTACTTTCCTTGTGAATGGTCAAAGGTTCAAGCATTAGTTCAAAAGTGATGTGGATCGTGAGCTTGAAGCGCTCACATTGAATGACAAATGAGGCATGAGATGGGTCGTGTCGCGACGTTAAATCAGGCGCTACACGGGAGACAACCCGTGAAACATTGTAATAGTTAGGATTTATTTATTTTTATTTGGTTATTTTAGTTCTTAGGAATTAGTAAAAAAATGATATATTCAGAAAAATACAAAAATATGTGTCGTGCCACGACCAAAACTAAGGCGCTTGATGGGAGGCAACCCATCATGTTTTTACTAAGGAGTGTTGAGCTGAAAATGTGTAGGAAGAAGAAGTTTCGCCCAAGGTAACTCCGTGCAGGGACGGCGTCGCGGAGGTTAGGGACATTTTGCCTCGCCATATCCAATTTAAGGAAGAGAGGTCCATGAAGGACCGCGTCGTGGAGGGGGCCTCAAATTTTGGTTTCGACGGGACCTAGTGTTCACGTCAAGAAAAAGGCTACTCAGTGCTAGTCCTGCGTCGCGGAGCAAAGGTCAGCTATTGTCCTCGCCTGGAATTAAATTTCTAGTGGACTCCGTGTCTACCCCGCGTCGCGCCCCCGGTAAGTAAATTTTAATTTTCATTAATTAAACGGGTTTTACCCATTTTTCATTAAAATACCTCGAACCATACCCCTTATAACCCCTTAAGTCTTCAGTAAATCCCTAATTCTTTCCCTTAAATCACGATTTCTTCCCCTATTCTCCCATTTGTTCAATTTTCCAACCTTCATCCGTATCGTGGAGTTGAGGCAGCCTTCTTCCCTGTCGATTTTCCCCAATCTCACGACTGCAAGTATATGTTATGAGTTTTTCTTGCGCGATGTTTCTGTTATTTCTCTGGATATCTGTTGTTTTAGGAAGTTGGGGTGGGAAATTGAAGGGAAATTGTTTGAAGTTGATGGGTTGTTGTGTGAGGGAAATTTTTCATATGTCTTTAGGTGATTTCGAATTCTTGAGTAGTTATCACTTAAGGTGTTTTGGGGGTTAGAACTTGTTTGAGGAGTAGGTGAATTGGGGAATGTATAACCATGGTGTCTAATGGTACTGTTCTGTGCTTAGGTTGGGATTGGTTGTTTCTTGGCATGTTGGTGATTTCGAAGTCTTGAGTAGAATTACCTAATTGTTATGTACCTGTGGACTTGGAGGATTTGTGGGAGTTGGAATTGCTTTTGCATGCTCTTACTTGAATTTTATGCTATTATGATGGTTGATTAATTATGTCTGTAAGCCATAACTGGGTAGTGTCGGCTAAGGGCCTATAGTGTCGAATTCTTGAGTGGACATTATGTTGGTGTTGAATATGTGAATGGTAAGTGTGCTTGATGGTATTGGCTGGGCGATATTGTGCATTCATGGGTCTAGATTATTTGTGTGAAGTCTTGAGTAACACTACCTAATTGTTGCGTGGTTATAACTGATATTGTAATGTCCATTCGGTTTGATGAATGTGATGATTACTTAAGTATGTTGTTGGTCATTTTTGGGAAGTCTGAGTACCTAAGATGACACTGCATTGAGCTAAGTATGAGGTGGTGTGCGCACACCACCCATATTTTTCTCATTATTATGTAGTCATTAGGCCTGAACTTTCTCTATGTTTGCAGGTCATCATGTCAAGTTCACGACAACCCAGCAAGGAAGTGGCCACGTCAAGCCAGATGAAAGGTACCAGAAGTGGGAATGTCCCACTTGCACCTCCAGTCCCCAAGGGCCAAACTAGGCGATTTGGAGTTAAGGCTGTAACCAAGAAGGCAAGGCTTGGTATAAAAAGCACACCGAGGCCACTTACTTCTCTGATGTTTGTATTGATAGGGACAACCTGGAGCGTGAGTTCTCCCAGATCCTAAGGCGAATTAAGGAGCTTGGCATTGAGTTCATCTGTGCTGACCCAGTGCAACTTGCACATTTGTCCGGGATTTTTACGCCAATTGGGCGCCTGAGGAACGGTCCCACTATGTGATATTTTGTGGTAGGAATGTACTATCATTCCCACAGGTATAAATGACATATTGGGTACACCATAGGACACAGACCCAATTGTGCTAATAGGGTTGATCATACGCAATCCATACCAAGCCAACCGACACACTCTTTTTGGGCCATAGTCCATGAGTCAATGGACTAAGAACAGTGGGAAGAGATATCATCAATATCTTCCCTACATACACATGCTTCGGGGGACACGCGTTTGGCTAAAAGTAGTTTTGAACTAACTGATACCGGGTCTACATTACACTGATAACACTCGTGACCGGGTGTGCCGGGTATATGCATTGATGACTGGCATGGAGCTGAACATTGGAGCCATTATGAAATCTTCTATGTGGAAGGCCCGGGTTCACAAAGGGCAAATGTATGTTGCAGGTGTCCCTGAGGAGAATGTATACTACATGGCACCCCTATATCCAGCACCGGTGGACATTACTCAGAACAAAGGGTCTTACACTGAGTTTGTCCCGACTCTCACCACGGCTGAGCGTCATAGGAGATATGAGCTTATCATGGAAAGGATGTACTACCTGGAGATGCTAAGACACCAGAATGGCTGCCATGCTTCTACTGATATGCAGTTGGGCGAGGTCGAGAGACGCTACCCTCTGAATGACCATGCCAGGGCACTACTTGGCATTGGTCCTGAGTTTCGGGAGCCGATCGAAAATGATATTCTGACTGATGAGGAGAATATGTGTACTAGCTCAGATGTGGATTCTGACTCTGAGGAGGAGATAGACCCCGCATAGGCGGATAATGAGGTCAACGGGGGCAAAGCAATGGAAGACTGATCAGGGAGTGTTTTCACCTTACCTTGTGAGTTATTCTGATATTTTTTGTAAATCACTGTGGACAGTGCTATTGTATACCTGTGGGGTGAGGGTGACAAACATATTTGATCTATACATATATTTCTATTGTTGAACAATGTTTGAGTCTGTTTTATCTTTGGTTTGTTTTATTTTGGGTTCCTTGGAGGTTGTTTTCGGTTCTCTGGCCAAGGATAGTCCCTTTGAATCGTACAAGATACAAAAATATTTTTTCTTTATAGAATTGAGTCTATAGTCATAGTTTAGTCAAGCTGCCCAATGATAGATGTATGATGACTGTCATAAGGTCAATTTCGTCATTGAGTCTTAGGTTTGGTTGTGCTGAAGCCGAAAGTCTGAAAGGAATATGTATGAAGCATGGTTGAAATTGATGTATGAATGCAGTTGAATTCTTGTATATGATTTGACTATGCAACTTAAGCTTAATCTGAACCTTGTGCATGATATGATTGTGTGATGTGACTGATCCATTCTGAGTATAACTTGTGCCATGAGTGGTGAGTTTTGGATGATATCCATGAATGCATTTGAGTCTAGAACTTGCCCAGGTTGTTATTGAAGCGAAAAACAATTGTTATTGTGCTTAAAAGATGATAACATGTTTTCTTTCAATTGTCTTGATTATATCCTGTTTAGAAAGAATATCCCTAGTATAGCTCAATTGAGCCTTTTTAGCCTTGATTTTGTTCTAACCCATATAATGAAGCCGAATCCCTTTTTATTGATACCATTAGCTTTGATCCCAAATCCTTAATGCACTGTATTAAGAGGAAAAGTGAAAATAGCGGAAAGAGTAAATAGGGTGGAATTGTGTAGCTAGTTGGGGAATAGTGAAAAGAGGAGGTAATTGTATACCCCATGAGAATGAATCTGAGATTGGCCCTGGTCCTTGGGACACTGTGCGCTTTACTAAGGTTAAAAACCTAAGTTAAACGTGGCTAACTTAGTGCTTACCTTAATAATGGCCCTGGCCCTTACAAGGGCATTGTGCACCTTTACTTGAGAGAATCTCTAAGGAAAGGGTGGCTATTATTGAGTGTTTAAAAAAAAATAAAAAAAATAAAGGGGCAAATAAGAAATAGAGGCAAGGTTGGTAACACGAGTGGAAACCTATGAAAAAGGAGGGGGCTAACGAAAAGAAAAAGTTGTGAATGTAAGAGGAAAGTTGAAAACAGTGCATTAGGGAGGATAAGTCACTAATTTTATCTAAACGAATCCTCCCTTATCTTAAACCTATATTACAACCAGAACAAGTCCTATTTGATTTTGAGAATAACACACTTTATTAGTAGAGATGTACATAATGGGCAAGCTTGTGGTTCTCAGTGCATACATGTTTGATGTTGTTTTTGAGTGAGAGTGTACCTTGTTCGCATAGTCCTTAAAGGATATTCAATTTGTTGAGTTGAGTGTGTGGATTATTCTTTGGAGTGAGGGGCACTTGTTGTATGAAGGATAGGTTATATGTAATGGTGCACATGTTGTTGAATGTGTTGGTCGCTAAAAGTTGTCAAGTCAATTACAGAAGTCATGCATATTCTGAATAAAAACATGCTTGTGTTAACTGGGTATAGATCCTTGGAAGACAGTAGCAGATGAACAAATACCATAGTAGTGAGTTTAGGTCTAGGAGTAGTTAGTAAATTGTTCGAGGACGAACAAAGGTTTAAGTGTGGGGTAGTGATCTTAGGCATATTTATATGCCTAGAAAGCTAATTTGCTCGCATTTAAGCTTAGTTTTAATTCAATATGTGTCCATTTATAGTTTTATTGAGTATTTTGTCGATTTATGAGCTAACCAACAGGATTAGTTATGTAGGTAAGTTTAAGAGGAGAAACGAGTACGAAATTGGACAATGGGGAACACATAAGATTAAAGGCAAAAAGAAGCATGGAAGAAAGAGGAAGAAAAGAGGATCACGACACTGCCGTATCCTCTCCGCATCGCGGAGAGGGCTCTAAAATTAACTTACGAGAGTCAACAGCAGGCAGAGCCCTCTATGTAATGTCCGCGTTGCGGAGAAGGGTTGTTATTTTCTTCGCGAAAGTTGAGTTAGAGGCAGAGCACTCCGTGAAGTGTCCACGTCGTGGAGAAGGCTATTGTGCCTGGAATCAAATATTTAAAACCTCTCCACGTTGCGCCCTTACTCTAGTTTCTGGCCATTTCGACTTTTACTATAAATAGGTAATTATTTTATTTTATTAATTATTCTTTTTCTGGGTTTTGAAGAACGATGACTTGGGAGAACGTTTTCACCATTTTTAGGGTTCTTTCCTAAATTCTTTTCCTTTCGGTCTTTATATGTTATTTGAACATTGTTTGATCGATTCTTGGATTATGAGTAGCTAAATACCCTAGTTCTAGGGATGTGGCTACAAGATGATTGTAATCTATTGATTTTGTTATTGGGTTAATGTCAATTATCATATGAATCTTTCTTATGTTCTTGCTTTCCGTATTTCATGACTGATCACCATTGAAAGAACATTACTGTCAAACTTGAACTCGGGAGAGGAATAAGAGGATACAACTTGGGGCATAAGGAGCATGATTAATTCTAAATAACTAGGGTTAATTTGTATCTAGGATAAGGATATACCTAGAAACCATGTTTGGGTCACTATACAGGAAGAAATTGTAATGCTCGGTACTTAATCTATCCTATCCCCGTTCAACGATGTAGTTTGGGTGTTATTTATCGTAGGCGATTAGAGGTCGGAAACCATGATCATACATTAAACCATGTGATTCATTGATTCAATAATTGATAAATGCCTATATGAATGATATTGATTGCATGAATCCTTATAAAAGCTGCAGCACTGGACTTTACCTAATCATTGATTTTAAACCCTTGAAATTGAATCGCTTTTGTTACATTTTGTTATAATCTTAGAAGTAGAAACTAAATCACTTTGGAAATCTTGAATACCCTTGTGTTTAGCTAAAAGTTAGATAAGTTAAGTAATTCTAAGCATAAATCCCTGTGGGTACAATACCCCGCGCTTAAAAAGAGCGACTTTAATACTTGAATGACCACGTGCACTTGCGTGTGCGATTTGGACACAACACCAAGCGCTATCCCACTAGCATCTCACATCACTTCAAATGGTTGTCCTTAATCCGGTTAAATAATGATGGGTGCAGAAGTCAACTTCTTTCAACTCCCCAAATGCTCTCAGACAAGCATCATCAAATTCAAACTTACACTTCTTCTCAAGTATCTTGCAAAATGGGTGTGCGAATTTAGAGAAATCCTTTATGAACCTCTTATAGAAACTGACATGCCCAAGAAAACTTCTAACACCTTTTACAGAGATGGGAGGTGGGAGTTTTTCTATTACCTCAACTTTAGCTCTATCAACTTCAATTCCTTTTTGCGAAATCCGATGACCCAGAACTATACTCTCTTTCACCATGAAGTGACATTTTTCCCAGTTGAGCATAAGATTGCACTCTTCATACCGCAAGTGGGATAGAAGAACATTAAGTTCCAACTTCAGAGGTTGATCGTGCTGGAGGAGTGTCTCGATTATTCATATTTAAATCAAGCGTTATTGGTCTGTAACGAAACTGAACCCCTATCAAGTGCAGCAACTAGCTCATCATAGTCATCAATACCATCACCATCAAAATTCATTATCACAACCGCCAGTGCCTCAACATCCAACCTCTCTTCAATAGACATTTTCGATTCTTTCTCAACAATATGATTTACTACTGATACCAATTTGAGATAACTTTCATGCTTCATACACCGACAGATATTAAAAGTTACCTCTTCATTGTTCAATTGAAACTTCATTTGTCCTCCCTCCATATCAACCAATGCACGCCCAGTAGCAAGAAATGGACTCCCTAAGATGATGGGTACCTCAAAGTCAACCTCGCAATCCAATATAACAAAGTCCGTTGGAAAGATGAATGTCTCAACATTCACAATGATATCTTGGAGCACTCCAATAGGTCTCTTTACAGTTCTATCAGATATTCGTAACCGCATCACAGTCATCTTGGGAGCTCCTAACCCTAAATTTTTATAGATCAACAATGGCATCAAGTTAATGGTAGCACCCAAGTCACACAGGGCCTTCGCAAAGTGAAACATACCTATAGTACAAGGAATAGGGAAAACTCTGGGATCCTCTTTCTTTTACACAAGTGACCTAATAGTAATGGCACTATAATGTTGCATCTTTTCTTCACTCTCAAAACTGACAGTCCTCTTTTTAGTCACCAAGTCCTTCATGAAGTTCGTGTGCCCTGGCATTTGTTCAAGTGCCTCTATCAACGGAACATTTATGGAAAACTGCTTCAACATAGCTATAAACCTGTGATATTTTCCTTCTTCAGTCTTTTTCACCAACCTCTCTGGAAGGGAGGTGGAAGTCTAGGAATGAGAATAATTTTTCGTATCACCTCAGCTTTCTGCTCTGTATCAACTTTCGGATCCTTAACTATCTAAACTTCCTCCTCAGCTTTTTCTATCGTAGTTTCCACTTTAGTTGGCATGGGAAGATCTACAGTCTACTTTCCACCTCGAGTAGTGACTTCCATGCAATTACCATCATTTTTCAGATTTTGAACTGTATTGCTAGGAAGTGTTCCTGGCCAATGTTGATTCACCATAGCGGACAACTGACTAAACTGCTACTCAAGTTGCTTAATCAATACGACATGGGCGTCAACACTTTGACTAATGCTAGATATATCATTACACATCTCCTTCACATTGTCATCAGTCGATTAAAATCTCTTCATCATCTTTTGCATCATATCTTCCATTCAAGTCATACTTGATCCAGCATCTCTATTCCCCGTGTAACATAGGGCCAGTTTTATCATTTCTGTTACTATAACCATTCTTGTTGTAGTTCTTATCACGATTGTATTTCCCTTCATGGTTGTAGTTACCATAGTTCCGACCTTGGTTTCCTTTACCTTGGTACCAATTATCCAAATTGGAACCTTTGGTGTTAGTCCGAAAACCCCCCGTCTCACCAGATTTGCATCTTCCTCAAAAAGTACTAATCAACTAGCGGTGCTCTAGGTTGATAGTTCACAGCATTCACTTTCTTCGCACTTCCACTCACATGTTTTAATACCAAATAAATTTATGTTCTCATTTGGGCCATCTCCTTATGGATATCATCATTTGATTGACTTGGTGCAGTTTGAACAACAAATGTGTTTCTCCTAGTATTTTCCTTTCTAGTGCTCCATTCCTTATTGTTCTTGAAGATCCTCTCGATTTTTCAGCAATCTCCTCAAATAAGAATTCCCTATAAGATAATCTAGCAATAGTATCTAGCACTACCTTTCCATGGTCATCATTTCCTCCGTAGAAGTACTCTTTTAGCGACTCATCATATATATGGTGATTTGACACACTCCCCATGAACCCAGTGAATCTATCCCTTGAACTACTTACCGACTCTCCGGGCAATGCTTCAAAGTTATTTAGTTTATCCTTGAGATTCAACTTCTTGGAAACCGAAAATATCTTGCCATGAACACCTTATGCAGTTGGTCCCAAGTATATATTGAATTATATGAAAATTCAGAAAGCCACATAGTAGCATCACCATTCAACGAGATTGACAATGCACGCAAGCCTACTACATCCATGTCTAAATATAGTTGTCCCACACTACTCAAACAAACACTCTTCACTTTAGTCATGTGGGCATATGGATCTTTCGAAGGTAACCCAGCGAACAACCCTCTTGATGTAAGAATTTGCATAAGGTTGTTGGTCACCACAAAAGAATGTCCCTGAGGTAGTGGAGGGAAAACAATGGCACCGGTTGACTCCACCGAGTTATAGTCAACCCTGTAGTTATCACGACCTCTCGATGCTAGTTCATTATGCACTGTTTCTGAATTTTCAAGTAGGTGACCACCTTGAACATGAATAGGCACATTCACAGCTCCAGGAGGTTGCAAACAAACTCCATCCCCTTGACCCACTCTGATGGGATCATTTTGTAGCTCGAGATTTAAGCCTCTTCCAGCCATTTTTCTCAAATTTCTTCTGAATTCTAGATCGTAGGGAGTCAGGGAATTGCCTTGACTCCGTGTACTTGTCATACATTAGAGGTAAGACCTGTAGAAAACAAAAACAAAACAAAAACGTAAAATTAGGAAATACTTGACTAAATTTCAACAATGAAGTTAGTCTAAACTAAAAATTTTATTCCCACGCAGCGGCGCCAAAATTTGATACACCCAAATTACACCTCCCGAAAAAGGTATAAGCGATCATTGTCAAATAAAGAAACTAAATTTTAGGTTCGGGTCGATCCCACGATTAATATGGTTCAGACTAAGGCTAACTTACGATTATCTATGTTTAGTCAAATGATTTCCGAGAAAAGTAACAATTGGGGGTGTTTTTGAATAAAATATCAGTTTATTGATTTGTATCACTAAGTAACAAGTAAGCAAGATTTGCAGTTTGAGATATCAATATGAGATGAAAACTAGGGCATACGTGTTCCCCACAATCTATTAACGCAGTATTCCTAATAATAGTAACTCTATCCTAGTTCTAGCATGCAAGGTCGATAAGTTAGATATCCCTAAGTGATTGGTCCTCCAAATAGGGAATTTCACCATTCAACTTGATCCGTCAACGGGTGTGTGCTTTACTAACCCTTACTTTTAAACCCAGATTAGCCCTCACATTAGTTGATTAAGGTCAGGCTATTAGATAGTAGCTAAACTCAACTAAATCTCCGTTGTTCAATCCTTTTCTCATTCACAACCTCCTTAGTCCGGCAAGTAGGAATGAGACGAGTTCTAACATTGTACACCGCTAGAAAGCATTCTAAACGAAAGGTTTAACAATACATGCATACACTATTCTAGAATTACTTATTTATTATTCATATATTGTTAATTGCTCATGGTTCCCACAATCCTAGTTGTGGATTTAGCTACTCGTGCTTGAGAATTCACAATTCATATTAAGGTTAATAAAATAAATTATGAAGTTACAATTAGAATATATGAACAACGAAATCTTGAATTGAACATGAAAAGCAAATTGCATAAATGAGCTTCAAGAATTAAATTGCTAAATTGTTTGCAAAGTAATTCCAAAAGCTAAAAACAAAAGTCTCCAAAAAGGTCTAACCCTTAAAAACGTGAACTACAACCTATATTTATAGTACTCAAGTCCAAACCAACAAGGAAACGAAAATAAGGAAATTCTGGTTTTGGTAGTTTCGACCGATGGTGGCCAACAACGGACCATGGATCAGCAAACGGTTTGTGGGTAACCTCTATGGTTCAGCAGTTGGCAAAAATTCTTGGCCTTCTCATTGACGGTTTACATCGAAGGTTCATAGGTCCAGTCACGATCTGTCCTGTACATCTGTGGTTTAAATACTGGAACTCATCTTTTTGAATGAAATGGCTGCTCTCATCGATGGTCCGCCACTCAACCTATTGGGCCTCGGTTGTCTCCGTGGTTCCATACTTAGGTCAGACTTACGTGCACCACTAAACCATGGCTTCCACCTACGGCTTGTCAGATAAATAAGGGCTCGTGGGTTGCAGGAATCCTGTTGTTTCAGCTCCTTTCAACGATAACTTCTTTAAACCAATTTCTTGCAAAATGAGACCAAACACCATCATACCTAATAACAAAATGCCTAAGACACACACAAAATTCAAGTGAAATGCATAAAAAATACCGTAAACTCACGGTACATCAATTGTGCACTTGGGAAAAATGTTCGAACCTGAACCTATGGTCTCCTATTTGATATTTTGTTTCTTTTTTGTCTCTGATTTCCATATCGAATTCTTAAAGCAAAAAAATCCACCCACCTCATTTTTTATCTAGTGTTGATTGAAATCACATGTTGAAATACTGTAACTGATATTTTAGGGATTCTTCGGTGGTCTGAATTACTTTAAGGGGGAGTGTTTAATCATGTGTGAAACAAGTCAATTGGTCATAATAAGTAATGTAAATGAGCTGGTTAACAGAATTATGAGGTGAGTTTGAATTCAGGAATGGAATAACTAGGAAGATCCATGATTGGGTAGTATGGGTGGTTTTAGAAAGGGTCATATGATAGAAAGATTAGACTATGATCAGACATGAGGGTGTAATGGTCTTAATGGTTGAGTTTGCAGAGGAACAAGGTGCGGTAACTTGGGATAGTTAGTAAGAGTTCAAAGGTTGTATTACTTTGTAGTAAGGGCGGTGATTAAGGGATTGGGGTTGTAATTATATTTATATGTTTAGTGTTTCTTTGATTATTTGCATGATATTATGTAATTGATTCAGCTCGGCCAATGATGCTTACCAATATGTGTTGTTTCTATTAATATTACTCTTGCTATGCAACTTGGCATAGTTTTTGTTAATCTACACGACCTAGATTATTTTTACTTCTATGTCAGACTTTACTTAAGTGAACCAAATTGCCTAATATGTTTCAAAGAAAGTGTAAAGACTTTAAAGTAAGAACACAATATTTTACATGGAAACACCCGGCTCAAAAGGTATAAAAACCACGACCTGTTCCTCAATAAGATTTACCCCAACTTCACCAAATAAATACGAGCCTCAACCAACAATGAGATTACAAGAGTTTATGTAACCTAAATATTATCAACTACCTAATCTCAATTCTAGCACAGACCTCCAAGGTATGTGTTCCTAGTGTCTTCGAGTTGCCCTGAACTTGAAGACTAAGATCCTATAATCAGTTTATAAATAACACTATAAAAATCACAAATACTAAGAAAACTTCCTAGATCTGTTTTTCTATATTCTTCGTTCAGTAGCACTTCAGAAATCAATCTCTCAGTTGTTTTTGCTTTGTAAGTGCATAACAAGTATGGACGCCTCTTCTCCTATTTATGTTTTTTCTTTCTGAAGTCTTCTAATCTTTCACTGACTCCTCTTTTGTTCCACAACTCTGTTTCATTTAGAGTTCTTCTTACAATGAAACTCCTTTATGATATAGAAGTCCTTCTTGAAACAGTTTCTCATGAGATCACTTTGCCAGCGTGTTCGTTGCATTTCGTCATTTATCAAAACAATACTTATCCCAACAAATTCCCCTTTTTTGATGATG
Organism: Solanum tuberosum; assembly: GCF_000226075.1. NCBI lineage: Eukaryota > Viridiplantae > Streptophyta > Magnoliopsida > Solanales > Solanaceae > Solanum > Solanum tuberosum. The sequence goes on from NW_006239120.1 coordinate 865,152, forward strand.
ACAAACTCATGGCCGTTGTCTACATTCTTCGTAGCTTGCTATTTGGACCTGTAACATTTAAGCATGGAAGACTTGGGCAAAATATAGTAGTTGTGGGTTATAAATAATGCACTCCCTTCTGTAATTCCCCCTTTTGGCATCATCGAAAACAGTTTCAAGTGAAATAATATGGAGATAAGTGTATAAAGCAGTAATACCTAATCTGCACCATTTTAAATAGTCATTAAGATCATACAAAAATCAGTTAATAACAATGATTAACACAGATAATATTACTATAAACGGAATTAGTGTATGAAGAAACAAAACATAGCATAGAAAACAACCAAAAGCAATAAATGTCTTTAAAAGGGAGCACACACTTAGCCAGATGCACAAAAATAACAAAGTAGATCATGGAGACCAAAAAGAAGAAAGATTTCAAGGGGATAAGGTGGGAGTTTGAGTAGCTAACAACTGAGTCAGGTGGCGCACAGTAGCAATATTGGCAGTCCTCTATTGAGCGAGTTCATTTTGAAGCATCACTACTCTAGCTTCCCAAGTCTCCTTATCTATTTGATGAGCAGGCATCATAGCAGCGAGTTCATTTTCCTTCTCAGCAAACTGATTTTTCAAGGGCTGAAGAGGTGTGTCAAGACGCCTCATAAAAACCAGGAGAGCCATGTGATTCACCTGACCTACCACATCCTTAACAATTTGAGAATGTCATACTTGTACTGGCACATTAAAGGCCTAAAATATGGAAGTTGTCCAGAATCCATATAGAAGTGCATGCCCATTTTTATCCTGAATAAGAACCTTGTGCATATGTTTGATGATCAAAGAGGGTAAGTCAATAGGAAACTCTGTGTCCAATAGCTCTATGATAGTGAGATCAAGAAAATTTTCCTACGTACGTCTTTGTTTCCTCCATAGTATAATATTGTGAACCATATGAAAGTACAAATGATGTAACAGAGACATAGCATTCTTCACAACACAATGATGGTGAGTCAGATTAGGCTTAAAGAGAATTTTTGAGAGATGGCTATAGTAGAGGACTAATTAGGCAAAGGTGGCCACTCAAGCTTAACATAATGACCCCATCCCTCAGAAGGAATTCCCAGTATTCGAGCAACATCAGTAGGGACCAAATGAAGAGGTGTGTTTCTCACAGTAGAAGTGAAGGATAGTCCATCACTCATTCCATTTATGTAAAATTCAGTTACCTCTTGCTGTGCTTAGTTACATTGTGTATCTCCTTGAAGAAAGAGAGTTGACCACCCTTAGGCCTCTAATTTTGTCAGTAACACTGTCATCTCAGGGCCTCCAAATCCAGTGACCACCTGACCCCTAAGAACAGATTGTTGACGGAAGTGAATGATTCGATTAAGCTGAGATGATGAAGAAACAGGGGAAGCAACCTGTTTCTTTTTGGATTTAGATGTGGATTGCGTGGAAAAATAGATTTTAGATGCAGGTTTGGGAAAAGGCTTAGGAAAGGAAGGTTTCTTGGCTTTGGTGGAGGGTTTGGACTTGTAACTTGAGGGTTTTGAAGTGATGTGCTTGCTACACCTATCTGTACTACTCACAAGATCATGATCAGAAAGAACAATGGTAGGGGTTTGGAGTGGATTGCAAGCAGAAGAACCAGTCCTTTTTCTAGTTGCCAAGGCGGATATCAAATCAGCTTCAACTTGACGATGGTTTTGTCTAGTTTGAGGGACCGTGATAGTGGGAAGGGTAGGTATATTTGTGGGTGAAGAAGGTTCAGACATAGGGTTTGACACAGAGTCTCCATTGACATTTTTGAGACAACGCCTACTTTTTTTTTGAACAAGTTCAGCCAAAAGAATTTCATCAGTATTATCAACATGTAAAGGAACAGGGGCATCCGCATGTGCCATGGGAAAAGAATCAGTTGAATTAGAGAGAAAGGGATTTGAACTTACAGAGCTCCAATTTGTGAACCCATCTAGAGCTACCCGAAAGGATACATGCTTGCTAACTCCCCCCTCACTCGGTGCATCAGGAAGAAGTACCAAAAGAAGATCCTAAAAGTTAACTTCCTCATCTGTTGGGAGAGGCGGAGAACCATTAATCAACATTGCTACAGTTTTCTAACCAATCATTGAGGGAGGGAAATTATGCAATCTTAATCATCCCCAAGTCTAACCTATTTTTTTCAAAATGCTCCCTACTTATTGCTTTATTAAAAATATCAGCAATTTGTTCCTCAGTTGAGCATAATATTATTGCTATGTGACCTTTCTCTACATTGTCTCTTAGAAAATGGTGTCTTATATCAATTTGTTTTGTTCATTTATGTTGCACATGATTCTTTGCTATATTAATAGAACTAGTATTGTCACATAAGATAGGAACTCTTCCAACATTCATACAAAAATCCAACAGTTGTTGTTTAATCCATAGTAATTGGCATAACATGATCCAGCTGCCACGTATTCAGCCTCAGCAGTTGATAAAGCTACAGAGTTTTTTTTTCTTAGTGGACCAGGATATCAAACACTTTCCAAGGAAGTGAGCCATACATGTGGTACTTTTTCTGTTGACCACGTATCCAGCATAATCAACATCTACATAACCAACCAGATTGAAGTTGCTTCATTTAGAGTACCAAAGTCCCAGATCAGTGGTTTCTTTGAGATACCTGGAAATTCTTTTAACAGATTTAAGATCAGATTCTTTGGGGTATACTTGGAACCTGGCACAGAAGTCCAACACTAAACATGATATTTGGTTTACTTGCAGTAAGATACAAGAGAGACCCAATCATTCCCCTGAACACTTAAAATAAAAATAGAATATCCTTTTGAAAGAATAGTCACAGTCATAGATAAAAATGATTATAGTTATAATGAGATTGATATAGAAGAAGATTTAGAAATAGTAAAAGAAAGATTAAGCACATCAAAAAGAATAAACTGTGAAATACCACAAATATCATCAAAAATGAGTACCTCAAGAAGAATAGATAAAACTCCACAAAAATCAATGGAAGATGAAATAAAACCACATCATTATTACATAACGGGAATAATGGAACAACGAAAATATTTAATATTAATAGATACAGGACGAGAAGAAAACTATATTACAAGAGAATTAGTAACGGAAGATGAAATAATAACTACTGAACAATTATGCCCCGAACTACCAAAAGCATTAATGTATACCGAAGAAACTACAGAAAAAGAAATAATCATTGGAGGAGTACCAATAGTAATAAAATTTAAAATATATCAAGGAAATGAAAATATCATTTTAGGAATAAAATGACTAGAACAAGTAAAACCATATAAT